>NC_090746.1:95646423-95648923 GCF_036898095.1 Palaemon carinicauda
ACATAACGTTCATTTGTTTCTTCTAGACGTTAGACTTCTTAAAGGCTCATGGATTCTCCAAGTAATACCCCAGGAGATATTTGATTTTGCAATTCCTGCCAATATTAGTGCAGAATAACCGGGTTAAACCATCTATCATGGCCTTTTGACTGGAAATAGTCTTTTTTTCAGTAATAAAGGTCTCTCTGGGCATCTTGCCCAAAAGACTGGTCTCATCACAGTTGAACACTTGTAGCCGAATGTATGACTTAGAATCCAGGAAGCTTTTAAATTCAGACATGAATTATGTTCTCCTGTTAAATTCTCATTGATTCATATAAGAAGCAAACTCTCAGCGTTATGAAAAACACATGGCCGTTGTCTCATCAATGTCAGCACCCTCTTTATAGTATCAATTGCTTTGATTTCTTACTCAGGTTTGTGCTTTTCGTGAATGTTGTAAGATTGTAAATATTTGGTGAGTGTATCTCTGCCTCACTTCTCAATAATCTTTTCCTCTAAGGTAATCTTACCTATCTTCTTTCCTCCTTTTATGATCACTTTGGGGGCATCGTCTGAAAACTTGATGATGAACAATAGCGATCACAATCCAATAAAAAAAAAATGCCGTTGCAACTCTATGAAAGAACACTACTTCAGACGTTCACAAGATGCTGGTACAAGTACTGTGGAGGGAATGAAAGGCAAGACTTAATGGTGTAAAAATCATTGACCACTAAGTGTGCTTGATTTATTGGTATTTTTCCACAAACAATGCAAATACAAATGGAAATTTCATGGTCGTATACCGAAGCCCTTATATTCCGAATTACTCGTAATACATATACACAGAAAAATATACATATATATATATATATATATATATATATATATATATATATATGTATATATATATGTAAACGTATGATATATATATGTATGTATAACATATTTGTGCAATCAAAATAAGAATATACTCTACGTTACTTGCAAACATCAAAAACATTATCTACTAGTGAGAACATTCGTCCATAATTGTATATGCACAAGTAGAGGCAGAGCAAACCAGGTCAACACTAGACCTCATAATACACTTGGACCACTGATGTAAGCAATAGTCAGAACTGGCCTAAGGCTGATAAGCTTGAAAAATAATAAAACAACAACGAGTGTAGATATATTACTCTCACTGAATACATTCCCCATATATTGAACTGCTGAATGCTGGAATCAAAGACTGGCATATAAATTTTCCTTTGAAATTAATGTCTAATTAAATTTCAGTGTATTGGTTTATTAAAAAACTGGAAGAGAGTCTTGATACTGAGGAATTTCACTATGGAGAACAAGTTCTTTGAATAGCTCATGTATTCGTCATATTTGCAGGAGTAATAAACCCATTATGTTTGTCAACTTCATTTGATCCAACTTGGAGTAATACCACAACATATGTCGCAATGAAGCTTCCAATCTGGTGGAAAAGTAAATTAAAGATAAGGTTAGAAAATGATTTCTCTCTCTCTCTCTCTCTCTCTCTCTCTCTCTCTCTCTCTCTCTCTCTCTCTCTCTCTCTCTTTTGATTTCTATAATTTACTAGAAGTTTATTTACTTGGATAACACACATAAAAAGCACTAGTCTTAAATTACTATAAGGGAATTACTTTCAAACCATAAAATGTAAGGGTTTTCCCATTTTTAAAAATAAAGTGAATATTTTTTTTTTAATGTAATATTTGTAGAAGAAAAAAAGGATGCTGGATCAGACGAGTTACTTTCCAGTTTATGTTTTTCATGTATAACCAAATTGAATGATTTTGGTAAGTTGGTGGATGTGTTTGTCAGGCTCAAAACTTCAAAAGGAAGAAGAAGAGAAAGCAGAATAAGGCGGTAAAGAAAACGGGATGTGCAACAATATTGTTACATTTTCCTCCGGGAGTTTCTGAATACCTTCGATTCGTTTTTCGTTTTGAAAATCATGGATTATCTATTATTAGAAAGGGGGAAACTATACAGTCCTAGGAGTGGAGCTCGACTCCTACGAAGCGTGATACTCATAGAGAAACTATTAGTACTGTTTTAAGGAGATGTTTGTGCTTTTTGGAAAAAGAATTTGTTCTGGTCTTATTTGCAGAGGTGGACACAAATTCATGTAATGGTATATATATATATATATATATATATATATATATATATATATATATATATTTATTTATATATATGTATATATATAAACATATATAATGTTTTTATATACATATATACATGTATACAGTATATATTTTCATATATATGCATTTATGTATAAATATATATGTATATATATTTTATATATACATATATATAAATATGTATGTATATGTATACATGTATATACACACACACATATATATATATATATATATATATATATATATATATATATATATATATATGTGTGTGTGTGTGTGTGTGAAATAGAACCAGCGCCACTTCTATAAAGCCAAATTTTGAATATCCAATATCATCACAGGGAGTCCAAGCG
>NC_090746.1:95656423-95666423 GCF_036898095.1 Palaemon carinicauda
ATATATATATATAGATATATATGTATATATATATGTATATATATAAAATGTATATATATATATATATATATATATATACATATATATATATAAGTACATTTTATAGATTTATATACAGATACACAGTGCACGCTCTCTCTCTCTCTCTCTCTCTCTCTCTCTCTCTCTCTCTCTCTCTCTCTCTATATATATATATGATCCAAAGTTTTCTGAAAAATAATACATGGTAAATTAAATTGCAAGAGTGACTATTCTCTTATCATTAGGAACTTGGAATTTCCAAAACAATAAGTATTCTAATCCTCCTTCTGGACGGAAGGAGTTAAGCAATATTCTTAGTGTTTTTTCAAAACATTATCAAGAGTTTGTTAAAAAAATATCATGGTTTATGGAATTACTGTATACGAAATCCAGTTTTGTTTTGATATTTGAGGGAAGTTATGATATGTATGTTCCTTATTCTGGTTTTGTAATCAGTGCGTGAGGCTACTAATTAAAATGATGAAAATTATGATAGCCAATATATGATCAAAATGTTAAAAAGGCAGATGAAAAGTTAGTAGCCATTATGCATCGGTAGAAACAAAAAGAAATTTTTTTTTTTCGGAAACTTGGTTTTGTTCATAAAAAAATGGAATGAATTGCTGCAAAGAACTTCTTTCTGGTACTTGTAACATGGCGATATATACTGTGCCAATTTGTTCAGTACAAAACCCTTCATTTATGGAACCATATTCGATTGCAGGCTATCGCTCACAGATTCACTCGGCCGTAAATGGATACCGTCATCTGGCAACCTCAACAGCACGTTAAGGGATCACCATAGGCCATATGGGCATATAGAGGCTGTGACTAGAATGTTTTGATTACATTTGATTTATAGAATTCAGGGAGGTAGAGGGAGAACCGCTCCCTCATTTTGTAATATTAAGTAAGAGTTAGAAGACGTTGGACAGCAAAAAAGGTAGAAAAAAGTGGGAACTTGATTAGAGGAGAAGACTGAAAAGTGGGTGCAGTTAGGAGGGGCTGAAAAACCAACACAAAACGCTTTAGTAATTAGCATATTGTTCCTTGTGAGGTGTATTGCAGTAAGACCACATTCAGTATTAGTCAGAGTAGACTTTTACTGCTTCCTACCAGCAGGTTACGTGTCCTCAGCACATAATGTATAGAGCGTAAACAAACATGGCGCTTATTAGTATAGAGCAAATATATACAAAGGGCGTTTCTTTTTCTCGTCCCAGACATTGAGGTATAACGAATGCCTACATGTTTGATAAAATAAATTTCGATTGGTTAAGGGAAGATGACGTTCTTCAATCTCTTGATTATAAATTCGACAGTGTTTTCTCTGCTTTAAGAGGAAAGACATTGATTTTTGGTGTCAAAATTCAATTTAAAAAAGAGAACAACAATGGAGAAGATGTCGAATCCATATATACCTGTGTTTCTTTCAAATCAATCAAGGATCAAAAGGAAATAAGAATGGATATTGAATTTCTTGAACACGTGTATTTTTTCATACCTTTCTCTCCGTTAGTTTGGAGTATTCCATTACAGCTTTAAGCTAATGAATCACCTTATTCTCCATTCCTTTTAACGTCGTTAACGTTGGCGAAAGGCCCTCTCTCTCTCTCTCTCTCTCTCTCTCTCTCTCTCTCTCTCTCTCTATATATATATATACAGTATATATATATATATATATATATATATATATATATATATATATATATATATATATATACATATATATATATATATACAGTATATGCATACACAGTGGCACCTTGGTATATAAGTATAATCCATCCTAAGAGCAAGCTCATAACTTAACTTACTCGTAAACCAAAATAATTTTTCCTATAAGAAATAAAGTGAAATCACTTGATGCGTTCCTCGTGTTCATAGACGCAAATATGCACTAAATTTTAAAGGTTTATAATGTCATATAAAGAGAAAATTATACCTGCTAGAAAAAATAATGTACATTAATAATTCACACTAATTAACAGAAATACTTACCTTTGAGGTGAGTCATGGCTGACGTATGGGAGACAAGAGAGGAGGAGGAGGAGGAGGTGGTGGTGGTTACTGCTGGGAAGGAGAATCTCCCTCCATGAGAACTTTGGGTAAAGTATCATGCGTTCTTTCTCTTGAATGGTATTTACTATCTCTAACTAAATCCGCTAATTAGTTTTTATAGACACTTGATCATCTTCTCTTACACTCATACAGTCAACATTTATCAAGAAGCCTATCTAGAGATGAATGTTTTTGTCTGATTTTTTTTTCAAATGGTATGAAAATGCGATATCACATTATCCATAAATAGATTCGGCGATTGCCCTACCTAAGCCTTATGTGCGGGATGTGTTTCTACAAAAATTTTCAGGGTTTCATACATTTTCCTTATTTCCTTCAAAACGAGAGATTTGTCAGTCTATTCCTCCTCTTCAGAGGAAATCTTTACAACTACCCCTTATTGCTGCTCCTTATGCAATTCCAAAAGCTCTCAGCTTCTTGCTATGCTCATCCAGAAGATTGCTACTGACGTCCCTGCCCAAGGACACAATTTCATTGTCAACTGGATCCTTCTGCATGCATTTGAACCCCTCAAAATCACGTTCTGCAACCATTTAGGCCACAGTTTCCTGCATAGAGAGCTGAGGGTTCTGTTGGTGACCCCTTCCCATAATTATCTATGATCTTGAAGCAGCTGACACTAAGGAAATGTTCTTTCTAAAACTCTTGAAATGTGATCTTAGTTCCTTAGATGATCTCAAAATATCTTTGGAACATTGTTTTTGTGTACAGTTGTTTAAAATTAGAGATCACCTGCTGATCCATGGGATGGAGAATTGGAGTGGTGATGGGTGGCTGAAACATGATTTTGATGAACTACATTTCTTCTACCAGGTCGTCGTCAATAGCTGTAGGATGGATGGACAGGGGCAACAAGGCTTGTAGTTAAAGTTCTTCTCTGTAAGGTACTTTTTGATCTCAAGACCAAAAGCCTCATTGATCGATTCCACAAACAAAATATGGGTCACCCAGGGCTTATTGATTGACCAGAGAACGTTCATTTGTTTCTTCTAGACCTTACACTTCTTAAAGGCTCAAGGATTCTCTAAGTAATACACCAGGAGATATTTGATTTTGCAATCCCTGCCAATATTAGTAGAGAATAACAGGGTTAAACCATCTTTCATGGCATTTTGACTGGAAATAGTCTTTTCTTTCAGTAATGAAGGTCTCTCTGGGCATCTTGCCCAAAAGACTGGTCTCATCACAGTTGAACACTTTTAGCCGAATGAATGACTTAGAATCCAGGGAGCTTTTAAATTTAGACATGAATTATGTTCTCCTGTTAAATTCTCATTGATTCATATAAGAAGCAAACTCTCAGCGTTAATAGAACACATGGCCGTTGTCTCATCAATGTCAGTACCCTCTTTGTAGTATCAATTGCTTTGATTTCTTACTAAGGTTTGTGCTTTTCGTGAATGTTGTAAGATTGTAAATATTTGGTGAGTGTATCTTTGCCTTACTTCTCAGTAATATTTTCCTCTAAGGTAATCTTACCTATCTTCTTTCCTCCTTTTATGATCATTTTGTGGGCATCATCTGAAAAGTTGATGATGAACAATAGTGATCACAATCCAATAAAAAAAAAGAAATAAAAAAGCCGTTGCAACTCTATGAAAGAACACTACTTCAGACGTTCACAAGATGCTGGTATGAGTACTGTGGAGGGAGTGAAAGGCAAAACTTAATGGTGTAAAAATCATTGACCACTAAGAGTGCTTGATTTATTGGTATTTTTCCACAAACAATGCAAATACAAATGGAAATTTCGTGGTCGTATACCGAAGCCCTTATATTCCGAATTACTTGTAATGCATATACACACAAAAATATACATATACATATGTATATATATATATATATATATATACATAGATATATATATATATATATATATATATATATATATATATATATATATATATACATACATGTGATATATATGTATGTATAACATATTTTTGCAATCAAAATAAGAATATACTGTACATTACTTTCAAACATCAAAAACATTATCTACTAGGGAGAACATCCGTACATAATTATATATGCACAAGTAAAGGCGAAGCAAACCAGGTCCACACTAGACCTCATAATACACTTGGACCACTGATGTAAGCAATAGTCAGAACTGGTCTAAGGCTGATAAGCTTGAAAAATATTAAAACAACAACGAGTGTAGATATATGACTCTCACTGAATACATTCCCCATATCTTGAACTGATGAGTGCTACAATCAAGGACTGTTATACAAATTTTCCCTCAAAATAATGTCTAATTAAATTTCAGCGTATTGCTTTATTAAAAAACTGGAAGAGAGTCTTGATACTGAGGAATTTAACTGTGGAATACAAGTTCTTCGAATAGCTCATGTATTCGTCATATTTGCAGGAGTAATAAACCCAATATGTTTGTCGACTTCATTTGGTCCAACTTGGAGTAACACCACAACATATGTCGCAATGAAGCTTCCAATCTGGTGAAAAAGTTAATTAAAGATAAGGTTAGAGAATGATTTCTCTCTCTCTCTCTCTCTCTCTCTCTCTCTCTCTCTCTCTCTCTCTCTCTCTCTCTCTCTCTCTCTCTCTCACTACTCTTATTTTTTTTTCTTTTGATTTCTATAATTTACTAGGAATTTTTTTACTTGGATAACACACATAAAAAACACTAGTCTGAAATTACTATAAGGGAATTACTTTCAAGCCTGAAGATGTAAGAGCTTTCCAATTTTAAAATGAAGTGAATATTTTTTTCTTTTTTATCTAATCATTGTAGAAGAAAAAAAGGATGCAGGATCAGACGAGTTACTTTCTAATTTATATTTTTCATATATAACCAAATTGAATGATTTTGGTAAGTTGGTGGATGTGTTTTTCAGGCTCAAAACTTCAAAAGGAAGAAGAAGAGAAAGCAGAATAAGGCGGTAAAGAAAACGGGATGTGCAACAATATTGTTACATTTTACTCCGGGAGTTTCTGAATACCTTCGATTCGTTTTTCGTTTTGAAAATCATGGATTATCTATTATTAGAAAGGGGGAAACTATACAGTCCTAAGAGTGGAGCTCGACTCCTACGGAGCCTGATACTCATGGAGAAACTATTAGTACTGTTTTAAGGAGATGTTTGTGCTTTGTGGAAGAAGATTTTGTTCTGGTCTTATTTGCAGAGGTGGACACAAACTCATATAATGGAATATATATATATATATATATATATGTATATATATATATGTATATATATACATATATACTGTATTTATATACATATATACATATATACAGTACAGTATATATTTTTATATATATACATGTATATATATACAGTATATATATTTTATATATATATATATATATATATATATATATATATATATATATATATATATATATATATAAATATATATGTATATGTATACATATATATACATACACATACACACAGACATATATATATATATATATATATATATATATATATATATATATATATATATATAAAATAGAACCAGCGCAAGATCTATAAAGCCAAATTTTAAATATCCAATATCATCACAGGGAGTCCAAACGTAAAGAATATAAGGAACCCATCAAATGAAATATCAGGCAAAGCATAATGACAATATACCATCTTATTTCTCTTCCTCTGGTTTTGTTAAATCTTTTGTAGTTTATATAGGAGATATTTATTTTAATGTTGCTACTGTCCATGAAATATTTTATTTTTATTTCTTTATTTTCCTCACTGGGCTATTTTCCTTGTTGGAGCCCCTGGGGTTATAGCATGCTGCTTTTCAAACTAGAGTTGTAGCTTAGCAAGTAATAATAATAATAATAATAATAATAATAATAATAATAATAATAATAATAAGTAAACTTACCGAAATCAACGTATGATAGCCAAGAGTGAAGCAGCCGTTGATATCAATTCGTGACATTTCGTTTAGCCTTGAAGCGAGGTGCTGTACCTGGTAAACACGAAACATCAGTACAGTATTAACAGTATTAACAGTAGTAACTACAACAACAACAACAACAACAACACCAATAATAATAATAATAATAATAATAATAATAATAATAATAATAATGTAGTGAGGAAAGTGACTGGTTTCAATAATGAAACAAATTTTGCTTTAGACAGAAAAATTATATTTTGCAAATATCTTTGGTCTTAGTTCTTACGTGAACTCTGTCTTCAAAGTTGGTTATAGAGGAAAGCCCAGACCGTAGATCAAAGGATGATTGTTGCATCTGTGGAAGAAAAGGGAATGTTAGAAATGTGTTTGTTTGTTTGTTGGTTTTCGCCATAGAAAAATTAGTTTTATTTAACGAAGATGCATTCGCCTTCCTCGTTGGTGTTGGGATAACCAGTCAAGAACGTAAGACTAATTATTATCACTGTTTTAAATGAATTATCATTACTATAATTAGTCTTATGTTATAATCTTATACAAAGCATCTAATATCATATTGTTATCATCATCATCGTCATCATCATCTCCTCCTACGCTTATTGACGCAAAAGGGCCTCGGTTAAATTTCGCTAGTAGTCTCTATCTTGAGCTTTTAATTCAATACCTCTCAATTCATCATCTCCTACTTAGAGCTTCATAGTTCTCAGCCATGTAAGCCTGGGTCTTCCAATTCTTCTAGTACCTTGTGGAGCCAAGCTGAACGTTTTGTGAACTAATCTCTCTTGGAGAGTGCGAAGAGCATGCCCAAACCATCTTTATCTCTATTGTTATCTTACATTTTATTAATTTATTATCATGCATATTAAGGTACTTTGCCTTTCAGTATATTCCTTATTCAAAAGAAGAAATAGGACCAAACAAATGGAATGATATAATTATTTAGAGGTTTATAAACAATCGATTAGATAAAACCTTCAAATTTAGTAGCTCTAAAATTCCATGAACTTTGATAAAAAGATTCTATAAAACAGATAGAAGATTAAATATGTAAGTAATTATGTAACACAGAAAAAATAAACAAATATCTAAAGATTAAAACCATATACGGCACAACACATTCCACTTTAGTAACAATGAAAAGTGCGATTTTTACATCTGATTTTCGTTCTTGCTTGCAAGTGTTAAAAACTGCCACGATCATTATCTTTTGTGATTACATATAAATTCATAGATAAAAAGGAAGGAATATTAAATATCTATCGACTACTGATATCTTTGATAAAAGATGGAGTGTCTTTTCCCTTATAGATAATAAGTGAAGATTATCTTTGTAGCCATCTGTTAAGGGATGTCGTGAAGGTATCGATTGTAAAACTTGAAATAATTTTTTCGATTTTCAACGATTTTTAATAAACCCCATTTTGATTTTTCTATAAGGCAAGTAATTTTACATGGGATCTCTTAAAGATTAGATTTCAAAATATTTACAACTGGTACTCTTGAAAAAATAAAACTTTCCTTCAAATACATACATACATACATACATATATATATATATATATATATATATATATATATATATATATATATATATATATATATACTGTATATGTATATATATATATATATATATATATATATATTCACACACACACACACACACACACACACACATATATATATATATATATATATATATATATATATATATATATATATATATATATATATATGACTTAATGGCAAGAAGATATCTTTATATCATTGACAGGATGCCCTTCAAGTTCTTTAGACGTAGAACTATGATGGTAATAAAATGTAAATTAACCGAATGTGCCTTCATTTATGAAAGGCCCTCATCACTCCTGGGATCCTCGAGAAATTACAAATTGTCAAAAAATAATCTATAAATATAAAACTGTCGGGATGATAAATCTATGAAATGCAAATGTACAGACGAACAATAATTTTTTATCTTTGAATACAGACTTGAACTGTTAAAAACCCGTAATTTTAATCGCAAATTCTCCGTAAAGATATGCTGTTCTCAGACATATTTCAGTAAAATAAAGGCAACCACAGTTTTACCATAATTTGATATTATCTTTTACGGGTTGGTGACCGTAATATCACTTCTTTACGTAAATATTCCCGTTTTTAAAACGGTAAATGCCAGGCAACATTAATTCAAGGATTTTTACTGTTTATTTAACGGCAAATTTCTAAGAGTGTATTCAAGATATTTGCAAAATGTCGTAACTTCTCTCACCTGATTGGTAAAGACTTGTCCGGTATGACAGGGGATGAACATGAAGCCCAAGAAAATCAGAATCCCAGAAGCGAATTCTATTTGGCCTTTTGTAGTGAAAAACTTGTAGCAAGAAGTGATTGTAGTGATACTGCAACCAAAGATGCAGAGAGACACAAATGGGGAAAAGAAACTCACAACATTTCTCAACACGCAGTCCACCTGGAAAACAAGATATATGGATAGCAAATTTATGGTTTTAATAATCAATGGCGCATTATGCAGTTGTGGAACTCAAGATATTCTAATAATTTGTTAAAATATAGACCTTTTATGAATTGTAGAATTAAATTTCCTTGGATTCTGATAATCCAGTGTTCCTTTGATTTCTAACCTAAGCTTGTATATCTAGAACCATCAACTATAGTCGTTGTTTTTTGAGCTAAGTTATTTAAAAGACCTTTGCACAAGCAATTATGTTTGAAAGATATCCTATATTATGAACTGAAAGTATCTTTCAACTGACTGAATACTATGGAAAAAGCTTTTCAAAGGAGAGGAATTCTTATACATTTTCATTAAAAAAGATAGTCACTGATTTCATTCCATTTTCCCTTAGCTTCATTTCATTAAGAAACTAACTGTACTGAATATGCCCAGTGCATTCTACTTCTATCTCCATTGTAGATGATTAAATGTTTCCATGGCAGATTATTGAGTGTCACTTCCACAGAATATCTAGGGTTATGTAGTGATCTCTAAGATTATTTTGTATCCAAACTGCAGATTAGTTTGCAGCTAGGCAGCAAATTACTTAGCACCACTCCATTAGAATATCGAATGTCTCTTAAGTAGACTATTTTGTATCCCACAGCAAATTACATACAAGAAAGATTGCAAAGTACAGGTGAACTCTGGTACTGGAGTGATATTGGCAAAGTCTAGAGAGAATAAGCAGATCTTGGATAAAGGGACATAGAAAACGGGAACCGCGGGCTGCACCACCATACGTCAAAAGTCCAATGTTTAAACTTGAACATATAGCTATTACCTTGGATGCTGCTGCTTTTTACCTTAGATTACCTTAAAACCTTTCCAACTTCCTTGAATTTGAAGTTAGTAAAACCGAAATTACCTTACATCTATCATTACCTTAAAAATTACATTGAAGCCATGCATATTACCTAAAATTAAGGTAATTACAATATTATTGCCTTAAAAATTATCTTGAAACCATACAAATTACCTAAAACCAAGGTAAGTACCTTTAAAGTTTAAACCTTGGTTATGACACCCATGATGGCAAAGTACTGGGATTCACTGGCCATTCAAGTCTCTTATCTATCATTTTTTACAAATCCTGCTATCTACCTTTCTTCACCTGTCATGAAACTACTCTCTCCTCTAATTTGACCATTACATATGTATATGTGTATGCATATATATATGTACAACAACAACAACAATAACAACAAATGCAACCGTATTTAGTCTATTGCATAGCAATGGCCTCAGACATGTCAGATCATGCCTGGGGTCTTGCCAGCATATATATATATATATATATATAGATATATATATATATATATATATATATATATATATATATATATATATATATATATATATATATACATACATACAGTAATACCAAGACATATGAGTGTCCCAACACACGAGAAATTTGATATGCAAGGAAAGTTTCGAGCAGATTTTTGCCCCGAGATATGAGACAAATTTGAGATACGAGGA
>NC_090746.1:95671423-95673923 GCF_036898095.1 Palaemon carinicauda
TGTCGAACAGGCTGACACAAGTCTCTTTTTATAGATTGCGTATGAAGGATCTATTCAAATGTCTTTACTGTTCTCAAAATATTCTAATCACTCATTACTTCTCTTTTAGTTTATCTATTACCTTATTTCCTTTCTTCGCTGGACTATTTTTCCCTGCTGGAGCCCTTGGGGTCATAGCATCTTACTTTTCCAAGTATGGTTGTAGCTAAGCTAATAATAATAATAATAATAATAATAATAGTAATAATAATAATAATGACAATACTACTACTACTACTACTATTACTACTACTACTACTCCTAATAATAATAATCATCATAATAATAATAATAAAAGAACACTTTGGGAAATTGAAAGATATGTAAATTCACGGTTTTACAAGAGACAGACTTTTGACCGTGAATTTCTTACACGCTTAATCATAAGAGTTTTTCATAAGCTGTAGAGACAATACAGTCACTGAGAAATTCAGGCTGGCAGGCATCAAACAATTCCCGAGGCGGCACTCTTCAGATGTTCTTGAATACACGAAAAGTTGTTTGATACAGAAGTCAGTAGATATTTAAAGGACGAAGTTATATACACGAGAAAATGAAAAAAGTATTATATATATATATATATATATATATATATAATATATAATGTAATATGTATATATATATATATATATATATATATATATAGTGTGTGTGTGTATATATGTATATATAAATATATACATACATATATATATATATATATATATATATATATATATATATATATATATATATGTATATATATATATGTATATATATATATATATATATATATATATATATATATATATATATACATATATATATATATATATATATATATATATATATATATATATATATATATTTATATATATATATAAATATATATTATATATATATATATATATATATATATATATATATATATATATATATATATATGTATATATATAATGTGATATAATACTATAAATAAAAATCTCCTTATTTTATTTGTTGTCGATGGCTATAGTAGTAGTTTTAATGTATTCTTGGCCTCACATATGCCCACTTACGTTTTTAAAACAAGGTTTGGTTACTTTAAAAAAGTTTGTAGTCAGAAATATAAAGATTATTTATTTCAAAAAGAGTACAATAAGTTATATATTTATTTCTATTCGTAATGTTGTCTTAGTATATACCCCTTACTTTTAACAGAAGCTGCTAATGATTGGAATCGTCTACTTTAGATTGTGGAATCTATATTCTTAAAACAGTTTTTTTGACAAATACTTTATAAGTCAATAGACAATTCAAATATTAAAGAATGATTTAAGGTCTCCTAGAACTTTATGATTGGAAACTGTGGAGACTACAAGCATCATTGACTGCTTGATCATTTTCGTTTTCTTTGGTTCTTCAAAGATGTTATCATGTGTTCAATTTTGGGAAACTCCGCCAATAATTGTGGATAAATCATGGAATTTTGACAACTGTGATCATGTAATAAGGCCCACTTTATAGAGGATTGATGTCTATAATTGTACTTATGGTTAGCTAACAACGTATTTGCTGCAGAAAGGAATATATTTTGGTTAAGTTTGGGGTTTCTAATTCTATGGATGAGTTATAATTCTTTATTTTTAGAATATTGGAATCTGCTCTATATATTTTCGTAATGCACAATATCTGCATTTTACACAAAATTACCGCAACTTAGAGCCTAGAAATCAAAAGTATAATAGTATTATTGGAATTATGAATTTTTGATGCATTAATAAAAAAAAAAAAACTACCATGAAAATATGTTTAAGTAATCACACACTTCAAATTTTAATAAAATCCGAGTGTTTTTACTTCTCGTTAAAAGATGGCAGTACGCGTCCCTTGTTCCATCATGTGAATGATTCTATCCAATTGGAAAAGGGTGATAGATTGATACTTATGTAGAAATGTGTGTGACAGGTATAGATTATATTCAGTTCAATTAAGTAGGCTATTTTAGGGGTATTTCTAAACCAAAATGACGTAATGAAAGGTTCCAGAATGCAAGGATTAAAGAGTTCTACATAATGTTTCTTTTTAGGACCAATAGATGGCCTTAGCAGCAGAACACCAAATTGTTAATTATCCCCATCATCCACTCATTATGATTTTTATTACTTCATTTCTGTTGCTATTTGGGTATAAAATTTCTACAAAATAGACGCACGTGAACCCGATGTTCCTTGTTGTCTGGCCGTAACTTAATTCTTAGGAAATTACAAATTTCACAATAAAAATCACAAATATTTCCTCAGCAAACAATCGTTAATTCAATTACATGTGGGGTCGGGGTGGGGGTCGCCAGAGATGCCACGTGGACTCAAATCAGTGAGACAATCAAGTAATTACACAGTTATTTGATCTAATTTTCAATTACCTTTCAATGAAACTATATTATAGTTAATATGTTTCATGATATGACATGCATCTTGATAAAAAAACTAGCAGAATAACA
>NC_090746.1:95683923-95703923 GCF_036898095.1 Palaemon carinicauda
TATAAATAATAAGTGAAGATTATCTTTGTAATGAGGCCATCTGTAAAGGGATCTCATGAAGGCATCGATTGTGAAACTTTAGATAAATTTTTTGATTTTCAACGATTCTAACATCTCCCCCTTTTGATTTTGATTTTTTTTTTTGTAAGGCAACCAATTTCATATGGGATCTCTCAAAAATTAGATTTCCAAATATTCATAAAACGTACGCCTGAAAAGTAAAAGATTTTTCTTCATACACTGTATATATATATACTATATATATATATATATATATATATATATATATATATATATATATATATATATATATATATATATATATATATATATATATATATATATATATATATATATTAACCCAGGTACTGAGGGCGGCAAGCCAGCCTCAATTTGGTGGCGGTCCCAAGCCCGGGTAAATGGGGAGGGGTGGGGGAAGGAAAGGCATCCGTCCGGCCATGAACAATCAGACAAAACCAATATGGCCAGTGTATATTGTGAGATTAGAATTAATGCTAGGGCATGTATATGCTGAAGTGTGGGACAGGGGTAAATGGAGAACGCTGGCCAAAAACATTGATCCCGCATAAATTGGGAAAAGATGCATACAAAGAAGAATATATATATATATATATATATATATATATATATATATATATATATATATATATATATATATGTATATATATAATATAAACATACATATATATATATATATATATATATATATATATATATATATATATATATATATATATATACATACACACACACACACACACACACATATATATATATATATATATATATATAGTACATACACACGTATATATATATATATATATATATATATATATATATATATATATATATATATATTTATATATATATATGTATATATGTATATATAACAGTATATACTATATAGTATATAATATATAGTGTATAGTATCTAGTATATACTATATAGTATATAGTTGTGAAGAAGTATTAGTTACATATGTGGGCAATTGTACTTATACAGTAATTATGAAAGAGATATTTCTTATGTTAATGCATCTTTAGTATAGGAAGTGCTTGAGTGCAAACAGTATAAGGACTTTAGTGTAAAGGAACGAAGGAAGGCTGATCCCTTCTCCTTGAATAGAATTTGATAAGAGAAACAAATGAAAGGCATCACTTCTAAATTTTACAACAAGTATTGGTATTAAAAAGAAAACCTCACTGTTATTCAACTTCAAATAAAAAAAAAATAGAAAAATTTTATACCTTTGTTAATATTTTTCTCTTTTACTCATAGCTGTTGGTAGGTATTGGTAATTTATCTATTTAATATGAATTGGTATTGGGTAGAACAACTATCTTTATACCTCAGGTGAGTTAGAAAGGATGACTTCTGGGGTCCTCGAGAAATTACATTTTGTCAAAAAATAACCTAAAAATATAAAACTGTCGGAATGATAAATCTATAAAATGCAAATATACAGACAAACAGGAATTTTTATTTTTGAATAAAGACTTAAACTGTTAAAAGACCGTAATTTTAATCGGAAATTCTCCGTAAAGATATGCTGTTCTCAGCCATATTTCAGTAAAATACAGACAACCGGAATTTTACCTTTCTTTGATATCATCTTTTACGGGTTGGTGACTGTAATATTGCCCCCTTTACGTCAATATATCGGTTTTCAAAACGGAAATTGCCTGGCAACATTCATTCCAGGAATTTTACCGTTTATTTAACGGCAAATTTTTAACCGTGTATTTAAGATATTTGCAAAATATCGTAACTTCTCTCACCTGATTGGTAAAGACTTGTCCGGTATGACAGGGGATGAACATGAAGCCAAAGAAAATCATAATCTTATAAGCGTATTCTATTTTGAAATTTGCAGTGAAAAACTTGTAGCAAGAAGTGATTGTAGTAATACTGCAACCAAAGATGCAGAGAGACACGAATGGGGAAAAGAAACCCACTACATTTCTCAACACGCAGTCCACCTGGAAAACAAGATATATGGATAGCATATTTATGGTTTTAATAATCAATGGCATACTATGCAGTATTGGAGCTTGTGATATTCTAATAATTTTAGTAAAATATAGACCTTTTATGAATTGTAAGATTAAATTTCCTTGGATTCTGAAAATCTAGTGTTCCTTTGATTTCTAACCTAAGCTTGTATATCTAGAACCATTAACTATAGTCGTTTTTTTTTTTAGCTAAGTTATTTAAAAGACCTTTGCACAAGCAGGCATGTTTGAAAGATCTACATTATAAGCGGAACGTATATTTCAACTGACTGAATACTATGGAAAAAGCTTATCATAGGAGAGGAATTCTTATACACTTTCAATAAAAAAGATAGTCACTGATTTCATTCTATCTTCCCTTAGATCATTTCACTAAGAATCTAATTCTGCTGAAATAGCCCAGTGCATTCCCTTCCCATTTCCAATGCAGATGATTAAATGTTTCCATGGCAGATTATTGAGTGTCACTTCCACAGAATATCTAGGGTTATGTAGTGATCTCTAAGATTATTTTGTATCTAAACTGCAGATTAATTTGCAGCTGGCAGCAAATTATTTAGCACCACTCCATTAGAATATCGAATATCTTCTAAGTAGACTATTTTTCATCCCATAGCAAATTAGATACAAGAAAGATTGCAAAGTACAGGTAAACTCTGATACTGAAGTGATATTGGCAATGTCTAGAGAGAATAAGCATATCTGGGATTAAGGGACATAGAAAACGGGAACCGTGGGCTGCACCACCATAGATCAAAAGTCCAGTGTTTAAACTTGAACAAGTAGCTATTACCTTGCATACTGCTGCTTTTTACCTTAGATTAGCTTAAAACCTTTCCAACTTCCTTAAATTTGAAGTTAGTAAAACAGAAATTTCTTACATCTATCATTACCTTAAAAATGACCTTGATGCCATGCAAATTACCAAAAACTAAGGTAATTACAATATTATTGCCTTAAAAATTACCTTAAACCATGCAAATTACCTGAAACTAAGGTAAGTACCTTCAAAGTTTAAACCTTGGTTATGACACCCATGATGGCAAAGTACTGGGATTCACAGGTGATTCAAGTATCTTATCAATAATTTTTTACACATCCTACTATCTACCTTTCTTCACCTGTTATGTAACTCCTCTCTCCTGTTATTTGACCATTATATATGTATATGAGTATGCATATATATATATATTTACAACAACAGCAACAACAACAACAACAACAATAACAACAAATGCCGCCATTTTTAGTCTATTGCATGGCAAAGGCCTCAGACATGTCAATTCATGCCTGGGGTTTGGCCAACATATATATATATATATATATATATATATATATATATATATATATATATATATATACATACATAGTAATACCGCGAGATACGAGTGTCCCAATATACGATAAATTTGAGATATAAGGAAAGTTTCGAGCAAATTTTTGCCCCAAGATACAAGACAAATTTGAGATACGAGGTTACGAGACGGTTCCCTATGCGGCCGCTAGGTGGCCGATTGTTCGAGAGGATGCTCACGAGGACAGCATCGCTTGCTCTTTCCTGGTGTATCTCAGTCACGTAAAGTTATCTCCGAGCATCGGCCGTAGCGTTTGCATTTTTCACGAGTGTGTACAGTAAGCTAATTTCACTTAAGTTAAATTTAAAGTTTAAGTTACGTTATGTAGTTTTACAAAAGTGTAGCGTACCGAATGTGTTGCTGTCAAGTTTTCATCCTCCCCTTCTCTTCCCCTCGTCCTTCGCACACACCACCATAAGCCGCTAACGTCTGTTTCGAAGGTAAGAACTCCATAATAATGTCACATTTTATTGCAGATCATAACCAGTATATAGGTATTTGTTATTTTTTGAGCGTAGGTTGTGAATTAGAACAATTAAAAACATGTTTTTCCCCTGTAATATACTGATTTTAGGTGTTTTGTCAGAGGGTGGGATTGGATTAATTTTTTAGTTATTTTATATGGGAAAGATTGATTGGAGATACGAACGAATTGACATACAAGCTCGGGTCCCTGAATTCATTAAGCTCGTATCTCAAGGTATTAATCTCTCTCTCTCTCTCTCTCTCTCTCTCCCTCTCTCTCTCTCTCTCTCTCTCTCTCTCTCTCTCTCTCTCTCTCTCTCTATATATATATATATATATATATATATATACATGAAACCATTGACTCTCATATATAGGCGAATTTGTATTCCTTTAACAATAATTTTCTCTCACTTTGCTTCATTGTCTTCCAGCACTACAGTGATATAAGAACGTTTTATTCTGTTGATAGTATTGATTAGAGACGCTTTAACAAAAAGAAAAGACCGGTCTTTTTTCTGATTGAATTCTGATATGATACACATCATAATCCAAGTGTTTTCTCATCTCATAAAACACGTACTACATAGCTATTCCAGTTTATGATATTTTGATTTAAAGGTTTATGAGCATCAAATATCCCAAGGCAACTTAAATCTACACAGACAAGAGAAGGAAACTACTCACCAAGTGTACTTCTCTCTGCAGATCCAAAAGCTTTCTCGTGGACATGGATTTGTCGCTCCATCTTTTTTGAGCGATCGGTTGCTGGTCTGTGTGAGACGAGTGCCATGTGATGTCGTCAATTTTCTTTGAGATTCTTAAGGTTGCATACTTAGTGGAAGCTTGAAAGAGCATGAAGACTGCTGAAGAGGCCAATAGATATAAGATATTGATATAAATCACGATAATGGTATTAAAATCAACTGAGTAAAGAAAAAAAGGGAATAATATGTAAACTATCTGTATAAAATGAAAGATAAAAATCGGGTTTACAATCCATTTGGCTCTGAAGGCGAATGCGTATGTTTTGCCCGATATTCCCACGAGACTTTTGTAGAATTGGACCAAGTCCTTATTGTAAACAGTTAAAAGTATGTTGTTCACTGCGCACATGGAGACGAGAGCTACAGTGGAAACAAGCAAAGCAGTATCCCCTACATCTGTGGTGTTAATTTGAATTGTTAGCGTAATCGCTAGAGAGCAAACAGCAATAATAAGCAAGAGTTTATTTAAAATGTTCATTAAAAAATAGGGTATGGAGAACACAAGAGACCCATCTGGCTTCCAGGTGTAGTGAAAGACACCGAGAAAACGGAGGAAGAAGAGGAGAAAATAGACCATTTCAAGACATTCGGCTTCCATGTCGCTTTTCTGGAGAACCATAATCTTTTCAAACACAAACGATTGAGAAAATAGATTAAAATCTTTAGAATTGTGTGAAGAAATTCTTAGAAAAAAGTCTGCAATTACAATTCGGATTTTGACTCGGAATGAGTCACAGAAAGTCGTCCCCAAAAACACACTTTGGATTGTGGGATAAATCCTCTGTAAAAAATGTTTAAATAACAAATTTGAGACGCAAGGATTACCCGCCTCTGCTGACAGCTACCAAAACTATGGGCTTCTGGAAGGGCCAAAGTCTACCCCTCCCTTGAGGTCGATAGGGTTTCAATAAGTCTAATTTATATGCACATCATCAAGATGAAAGTGTGTTGAGTAATATCGACTCTTCGTTGAATTTCATTTGCATGAATAAATAAACTCAATCACCTGGTAAACAAACTTCCTCGTGGTATGGCGGTGACTGACACTGTTCAATATCTTCTTATTCCGGCCTTGTTCAGTCAATGTTTGAACTTCTATTTTATGTCCTTAGGTATTGATCAATTATCGTATATATGTATATACAGTATATACATACACATAAACACAAAAAAATATTATATATATATATATATATATATATATATATACAGTATATATAAATACTGGTAAATACTCACACACACCTATAAATATATGTATATATATACATATATATATATATATATATATATATATATATATATATATATATATAAATACCGGTAAATACTTACACAAATACATACATACATACATACATGTATATATATATATATATATATATATTATATATATATATATATATATACAAATACCGGGAAATACTTACACACACATATATATATATGTAAAGTAAATTTCATAGATTTATATACAGATACACAGCGCTCTCTCTCTCTCTCTCTCTCTCTCTCTCTCTCTCTCTCTCTCTCTCTCTCTCGATATATATATATATATATATATATATATATATATATGATCTAAAGTTTTCTGAAAAATGATATATGGTAAATTATATTGCAAGAGTGACTATTCTCTTATCATTAGGAACTTGGAATTTCCAAAACAATAAATATTCTAATCCTCCTTCTGGACGGAAGGAGTTAAGCAATATTCTTAGTGTTTTTTCAAAACATTATTAGGAGTTTTTTTAAAAATTCTTAATGGTGTATGGAATTACTATATACGAAATCCAGTTTTATTTTGATATTTGAGGGGAGTTATGATATGTATGTTCCTTATTCTGGTTTTGTAATCAGTGCATGAGACTACTAATTAAAATGATGAAAATTATGATAGTTAATATATGATCAAAAGTTATTTAAGATTATGAATGATAAAAAGGCAGATGAAAAGTTAGTATCCATGATGCATCGGTAGAAACAAAAATAATTTTTTTTTTCGGAAACTTGGATTTACTTGTTCATAAAAAATGGAATGAATTGCTAAAAATAACTTCTTTTTGGTACTTGTAACATGGTGATATATACTGTGCGAATTTGTTCAGTACAAAAACCGTTCATTTTTGGAACCATATTCGATCGCAGGCTACCGCTCACATATTCTCTCGGCCGTAAATGGCTACCGCCAACTGGTAACCTCAACAGCACGTTAAGGGATCACCAGAGGCCATATGGGCATATAGAGGCTGTGACTAGAATGTTTTGGTTACATTTGATTTATAGAATTCAGGGAGGTAGAGGGAGAACCGCTCCCTCAGTTTCTAATATTCAGTAAAAGTTAGAAGATGTTGGACAGCAAATAAGGTAGAAAAAAAAAGTGGGAACAGAATTAGAGAAGGCTGAAAAGTAGGTGCAGTTAGGAGGAGCTGAAAAACCAACACAGAACGCTTTATTTATTAGCATATTGTTCCTTACGAGGTGTATTACATTAAGACCTCATTCAGTATTAGTCAGAGGAGACTTTTACTGCTTCCTTCCAGCAGGTTACGTGTCCTCAGCACATACTCTATAGCAGTGTAGACAAACATGGCGCTTATTAGAATAAAGCAAATATATATAAAGGGCGTTTTTGGGCTCAAGCCATGGCGTCCTGATGGAAGGTTCCTGTTTGGTAGCTTCCTTGGGTATAAGACTACTAAGATATTCCCAGAGAATTTAACCACAGGTTATCACAGAATTCTAACTTCTGGAGCGAGTATCTCAAAGGTTTCCCTTTAAGACATCGTAATACAACAGGGGACACGCATGTCTGGTCGTGCCACATAGCTATCTCCACCCCGAACAGAGTTAACGCTTCGGTGTGTAAGGGCTGAGAATAGCTGGGAGCCGTTCCATAGCTAATCTCACTCGTGGCTACTACTGATACTCGAGACGTAAACAAACGGACGCCATTGCTCTAATGACGTCACGAGCGTCTTTATCCTTTGTTTAGTAGCTGCCCTACTGAGACGGATTTTCCCTTGTGTGAACTTTATCGTTTTGCATCTTCGCTATGTCGTTACCTTCAGCCTCGCCTTCTTCTGGAAAGTTGAGTACAAGGTTCCAGTATTGTTTAATTAAGCTCTGGCCGTAAAGTAAATATTATTCCGCGAAATAATTGATGTTTTGTGGCAGAGCTGTGCCTCTACCGGACCCGCCATTTTATGGCGTCGTTGTTGTTTTGCATGTCTTATTTAGTTAGCCACAACAACGCTTCCGGCATTATATACTAATCGAATACATTAGTTTATTTAGTCTTCATAGCTAGGAACTTTTATATCGTGTTAGACGCTTTTTATCGGTCATCGATTGACCTCATACCAGTCGGCTACTATAGCCCCCAGGCCAGGAGCCTATATACAAGTGTTCATGCATGATTTATCAGTGATCCTAGACTAAGTTATGAAGATAGTGGCATTATTATTTTACAATACTTTTGACTAGTGATGCAAATGTTTTCGCCTTCAGGGACCATATAGGGGATAGGCTAGTCAGTGATTCTTTCTAGCCTAACCTAACCTTAGGACCCCTATATGCTTCCTTCATCCCCTGCCTTGGCACTCCCTCTATTTAGCCTTGATCCCTTTTCTGAGTAAAGGGATTTATTGTCTAATAGAGTATTATATCGCCTCTCAGTCCTCCCTAAAGGAATGAACCCCCTTTAGGATTGCGTCTGAGAGTGAGGTTAGGCTAGCCTACCTCTATGGCTAGGATAGTCTACGACTTTCCTGCGATAGCGATACGTCTTCTTCCTTGCCTAGTTCAGGACTTTTAGCCCTGATCTAGGCCGGGTTAGGAAGGTTTCTCTGTTCCATGCTGAAACTGTACTCTTGCACCGTTTTTAGCCGATCAGCCTAATCTTAGGTTAGGGAGTGTCCTCCCTTCCCTTTGTGGCCGCTCTGGTACAGAAACCCTTCCTGGGAAGACCCCTCTCTTCTCCCTCCCCACCTATCTCTTGTATAGCCTAGCCTATGCTTAGGTTAGTTTATACTCATCTGTCCCCTGTCCTACAATTCCTCCTTAGGGTGGAAGAGTAGGGCTACCCGAGCTTCCCTGTGCTGTCCGCTCTGGTACATATACCTTCATAGTGTCCTATAAGGTTAGTTACTAGTGTAGCTCTGCATAAGGGAGTCTCCCCCCCCCCCCTCTTGGGTGTTCCCTAGTCCTCCCTTGGGCTACCTGCTCCCGGTCCCTGTGACCCCTGCCTATGGATGCTAGAGCCTGTCTCTATCATGGGTACACCCCCTCAGGGAGGGGGAGGGATGTCTGGAACCCTGACGGTACTTCCTACATCCCTTCCTCCCTCCCCCTGTCTCTCCTACTATCCGGGTGCCGGTCTCTTGCCGCCTCTACTGCCGGCAATACCTGCCTCCCTCTTGGTGACTTCCCTACCCTTGCCCCCAGCCCCCCGTGTACCGAGGGACTGCCGGCTGCCGCCGGCTACTACCGGCGGCTCTCCTACTCCTATCTATTCGTCCGCTTGCCGGTCGATCTCCGGAGTGCCGGCACATACTGCCGGCAACCCGATACTACCTGTACCATCCTTACCCCAGTCACCAATCCGGCATCCTCCGGCTGCCGGAGCCGCCGCTCCCTGCCGGCGTGCCGCCGTTGTGCCGGCGGCCGCCATCCTGGTATCTAACTGACTTTGAAAATTGTCTGTTCTAATGCCAGAATCTATGCTGGAGCGAGCTCCGGCGTGCCGGCGGCTGCCGGATGCCCCGGAGGCGTCAAGAATACTTGCACCCCCTCTCTGTAGCTATCATAAGACTAGATAGCCCTGCCTTGCAAATAGATAAGCTGCTTTGCTTCTAAGATCAGTACCTAGTACTGCTCTATTAGTGATCATGCTGTCTCTTTGCATTCTTCTATTTCCAGCATGCTATGTGCATCTTAGCGCGGCTGGTTGCCAGAAGCAGTTACCCTTAATGAGGCCTTCTGGCTCTTATCTGGGAACCGAATGAATTCGATCCCAATCTTGTCCTTGGCTTTCCATGGAGTTCCAATATAATGGGAATCCTAGGAAACTATATCCAATGATCTAGGTCATTTGGATTATCCCAGGACCAAGCCTATGGTAACCAGCCGGGCGAGATGCATGGAGCGTGTCTCCTTTACTGTTTCATTCTCTATGCATCACACCTTCCTTAAGTTAAAATTAATGATTAATATTAACTTAATTTAAGAGCCATTCCTATGGCTCCCCCATACTCATTTTCTCTTTCTTCCACAGGAGGAGCAGATGAAGTGCGATTTCGCCTACTGTGCTGTGAAACGCTCCCAGTTTTACGGACATACGGCGTGCAGGACTCACGCCCCTTGCTCAGACAAGAAAGGGGATTGGAAGTTCTGGAATCCACTGGAATGTACGGTCTGCCAAGCCTACCTAGTTGAGGCCTTCCATAACCCTCCCTCAGCGGAGGTTAGAGACATTGCTCGTGAGAAACTGCGCAAGTGGGTGCGTGGTTTTCAGAGAAATGCTACTGGACCGTACCTGGCCACCGAAGAACTGAGGTCCCTGTTGTTCCCTAAGGCCTCCCCTGATTCAGTGGTTCCAAAGGAAGCAATCCCCACTGTCCAAATCTCAGTGGAACCTGATGTGGTCATGGCTCAGTCCATGCACGAGTGTCGTTTGGATTCCGAGGATGATGAACGGATCTCCGACGTCTCGGAAGACACGGAGAAGACGCTTATGGCTCAAGGAGCCGAAGAGGACGAAGACAAGGTGGAATACACCGAGTCGGAGATTGGAGCTACTCCCTCGTCCATCCCTCCGCCTACTCCTACACCGACGGAATTGTCCCTTCCGTCTACCTCCTCGACCCCGGATCCTTCCTCTTCCACCCAAGAACTGATCCGACTGATTAGAGCTGTCATGGACGACAGACTGAAGGAGAACCAGGAGTCCATCAGGTCTATGATTGGATCCAGAGACACGAAGAAGATCTCGGTCAAGGATCTCCCAGCTTGCTCTCATGCCAACCCGTGGAGGTATGCAGAGCATATGGTTATTGCGACCGGCAGGATCTTTGTTAGTGACAAGATCGGCACGGTCCCGTTGGAAGATGTGGAGTTCTTCCCAAGCTTCGAGGCCTACCCGGACTGTTACGTCCGACTTCGTTCCGAACCTGCCTCGAAGGAGGAGACCGAACCTAAAGAAGAGATAGTGTTCGATCTCGCAAAGGCCCAGGCTATGCTAGCCTCCGCATTTAAGAGCAGGGGCTTTACCTGCTCTAAGCTTCCTGCCTTGAGCAAGAAGCATCCTACCTATGTCGCACCTGACACTGCGATTCTTCCATTTTTGGAAAAGGCCTTAGCTGCATGCCTTAAAGCGGCGGAAGAAGGGAAACCCTGCCCTGCACTGGAGGAGTGCAGACCCTTCTCCATCGTGACACCCCCTGACACTAGGCAATGGAAAGATGTCCAACATACTTTCGTCGTGGGTAGGCTCGATCCTGACGTCGCCGGACGTCAGTTTAATGAAGACCTCCCTAAGCTCAACGACCACCTCCTTCGCCGGGAACAAGACACGAAGGAGAGGCTTGCAGCTTCGCTTTCTCATCAAGTCCAACTTGAAGTAATGGCCTGTGACACAGCAGTACCAGATCACTACATGGTACTGGCCAAATCCCACTTACTCACGGTAATGAAGGACTTGTACCATTTCATAAAGGCTCGTAGAGCCTGTCGTGAATTCGTGTTTGTCGGTGCCACCGTGAAACACGAACCCCGGAGGCTGATTTCCTCCAACATCTGGGGAAAGCTCCTGTTTCCTTCTGACCTTGTCAAGGAAATAACTGACAGAGCCGCCACGGAGAATAGGAACCTTCTCCACAAGTGGGGCATGTCCAGAAAAAGGAAAACCTCTCAGGACGATGGACCTCAGCCTAAGAGGAAACCTCAGAAGCCGAAACCCCAGCAACGTCAACAACGACGTCAGTTTCCGGGACCCGCTACCTCCCAAGTGGTTGCCCAACCACAACAGACCTTTCAATTGGTCCCCCAACCGGTGTTGTCACAGTCACCGGTCTTCACCCCTGCCTTTGAGCAGCCATCCACTACCTTTCATGCCAGAGGTAGAGGCTCGTCCAGGGGTGCAAGCAGAGACGCCTCTCGTCGTCCCTCCAGAGGTAGAGGAGGAAAGGGAGCTAGCGGCCGAGGCAACAAGTCCTCGGGACACCAGAAGCAATGAAGTGCTTCCGGTGGGAGGAAGACTCCGCCAATTCCAGGATCGTTGGACCTTCGATCCTTGGGCACACAGCATCATCAAGAACGGTCTAGGCTGGAGTTGGGTGCAACCACCCCCAATCTTCCAGCGGTTCTTTCAACCATCAACCCCCATCCTGGAAGAATATGTTCTAGACCTCTTGAACAAGAAGGTGATAAGGAAGGTAAAGTCCACCAGGTTCCAAGGGAGACTGTTTTGCGTTCCCAAGAAGGACTCAGACAAGCTCAGAGTCATTCTGGACTTATCCCCCCTCAACAAGTTCATAGAGAACAACAAATTCAAGATGCTGACGCTTCAACAAATAAGGACCCTTCTGCCTCAAGGTTCCTACACGGTCTCTATAGACCTGGCGGATGCCTATTGGCACATTCCAATGAACCATCACGCTTCCTCCTACCTAGGATTTCGACTCCAAAGGAAAAGCTACGCCTTCCGGGCCATGCCATTCGGCCTCAATGTGGCCCCTCGGATCTTCACAAAGCTGGCGGATGCCATAGTACAACAGCTCCGCCTAAGAAACGTCCAGGTGATGGCCTACCTCGACGACTGGCTAGTCTGGGCTCCCTCGCCCGAAGAGTGTACAAAGTCTTGCGACGAAGTTACCCAGTACCTAGAACACCTGGGATTCAAGATCAACGAGAAGAAATCTCGCCTCTCTCCGGCTCAGAAGTTTCAGTGGTTGGGAATCCACTGGAATCTTCAGTCACACCGCCTTTCCATCCCCCAGAAGAAAAGGAAGGAAATAGCAGGGTCTGTCAAGCGACTACTGAAATCCAAACGCATTTCAAGACGACAGCAGGAACGAGTTCTAGGCTCTCTACAATTCGCCTCAGTGACAAACCCAGTGCTTCGTGCACAGCTAAAGGATGCCGCGGGAGTCTGGAGACGATCGGCATCCATCGCTCGAAGAGACCTCAAGAGACGGCTTCCAAACAGACTTCGACGCCTCCTAAAGCCGTGGTCGGAAGCAATGGCCCTGAAAAGGTCCATTCCTCTCCAACACCCTCCTCCATCACTCAACATCCACACGGATGCCTCACTGGAGGGCTGGGGAGGTCACTCCCACCTGAAACAAGCTCAAGGGACCTGGTCTCCACTATTCAAGACGTTCCACATAAACATCTTGGAGGCCATGGCGGTCCTTCTTACTCTGAAGAAGCTATCCCCGCCGCCCTCGATCCACATCCGTCTAACCCTAGACAACTCGGTGGTAGTTCGTTGTCTCAATCGCCAGGGCTCAAGATCGCCCCAGATAAATCAGGTGCTTCTCCCAATCTTCCGTCTGGCGGAGAAGAAGAAGTGGCACCTGTCTGCAGTTCACCTACAAGGATTCCGCAACGTGACAGCGGATGCTCTATCTCGGACAAACCCGATAGAGTCGGAATGGTCTCTAGACGCAAGATCATTCTCCTTCATCTCCCATCAAGTCCCAGAACTTCAGATAGATCTCTTTGCAACGAGCGACAACAATCAACTTCCTCTGTACGTAGCCCCGTACGAGGACCCCAAAGCAGAAGCGGTGGACGCCATGTCACTGGACTGGAACAGATGGTCGAAGATATACCTGTTCCCTCCCACCAACCTTCTGTTGAAAGTCCTCTCCAAACTGAGAACCTTCAAAGGGACAGCGGCCCTAGTGGCTCCCAAGTGGCCCCGGAGCAACTGGTACCCCCTGGTCCTGGAGCTGCAGCCCAAGCTGATCCCTCTCCCGGGCCCAGTTCTCTCTCAACAAGTACAGAAGTCGACTGTCTTCGCTTCATCATCGAAAATCAAGGACCTTCATCTCATGATTTTCTCTCCCTTGCCGCAAAGAAGAGGTTTGGGATCTCGAAGAAAAGTCTAGACTTCCTAGAGGAATACAAGACCGAATCCACGAGACGGCAATACGAATCATCCTGGAGGAAATGGGTCTCCTTTGTTAAAGCAAAAAATCCTAAAGAAATCACCATTGATTTCTGTATGTCCTTCTTCATTCACCTTCATGGACAAGGATTAGCAGCCAATACGATTTCAACTTGCAAATCGGCTTTGACTAGACCAATTCAATATGCTTTCCAAATTGATCTGTCCAACGACATCTTTAACAAACTGCCGAAAGCATGTGCTCGCCTATGCCCAGCACCCCCTCCGAAACCGATCTCCTGGTCACTAGACAAGGTGCTCCATTTCGCCTCCAACTTGGACAATGATTCATGCCCCCTCAAGGATCTGACTCAGAAAGTTATATTTTTATTTGCTCTCGCCTCGGGAGCTCGAGTCAGCGAAATAGTGGCATTATCAAGAGAAGAGGGACACATCCTGTTTGCTGATTCAGGAGAAGTGACCCTCTCCCCCGATCCGACGTTTCTCGCCAAAAATGAATTACCCACCAAAAGATGGGGCCCTTGGAGAATATGCCCCCTGAAGGAGGATGTCTCTCTATGTCCAGTAGAGAGTCTCAAGGTCTATCTTCGCAGAACTTCAAACTTTGGTGGAGGCCAACTCTTCAAAGGAGAAACATCGGGCAGCGACCTGTCACTGAAACAATTAAGAGCGAAAATCACCTACTTCATTCGCAGAGCGGATCCGAACAGTACACCCGCTGGTCATGATCCTAGAAAAGTGGCATCTTCTCTGAACTTCTTTCAGAGCATGGACTTCGAGAGCCTTAAGAACTTTACGGGCTGGAAGTCCTCGCGAGTTTTCTTTAAACATTATGCGAAACAAGTGCACGAAATCAAACATTTTGTGGTAGCCGCAGGTAGTGTTATGAAACCTGCACCTAACTCTGCGTAGAACAGTGAGTTACTTGGGACTCTAACTCTTCGGGTGCCTATGTTGACCCTCGAGTGATTCATAGTGATGTCAAAAAACACTTAGTGCTTTTATAACTGTTCTTATCCCAGGTGAAATGTCATAGTGTCACACAAGTGCCGCATGCCTTGAGCATGATGTGTTATTTGAAGACTTGCGTTCCTCGAGAACGAGTACCTACTAATCCTGAAATTCCCTTTCAGATTCAAGAGCAAGCCTTTATTTCTATGTACATTATTATTACTGTAAATGAACTTTACTTTTTGCTGTAAATTATTTAATTTCTGCATTGTGAAATAAAATTTCTATTTTATTACTTGTGCGTCTCTTTCAGCTCCTACTTACTATGAAATACATACTGTCATAGTTTTATTTATTCCTCCTTTCTTATGGTCATGAAGAATTTAAGATGTCTATTCTTAAATTATATTCACCTTGTCTCAGTAAGGTTCCTACACGAATACTTACTTCTGATAATCAGGAGATGAACCCTACACACAGTGCCCAACCACCACTAGCCTACTTCAGAATGTTCCTATACAAATATCAAACATTCTGCTTCATCTCTAAGCTCTTAAAAGCTCTTCTGTCAAGATGAATAGCCCTTCAATACCACTTTGACGTCGGCATAGCCCATGGGAACTTCCTACCAATGGGGGGCAGGATACTTCGTTCCCATGGTTCTTACCTAAGATTACTTTGCTATTTTTGTCAATGCCTAGGCACTTAACTCTGGGGGAAAATCTACCACGATACATTGATTCTCTGGTACTCTTCCATCAGGACGCCATGGCTTGAGCCCAAAAAACGGATTTTGAGCGAAGCGAAAAATCTATTTTTGGGTGAGATAGCCATGGCGTCCTGATGGACCCTCCCTACTACTTCGTCAGTTTGTTCCCACCCTACACAATTGTATCATGATGATGGGCAGCAACTGGCGCCAGGATAAAGACGCTCGTGACGTCATTAGAGCAATGGCGTCCGTTTGTTTACGTCTCGAGTATCAGTAGTAGCCACGAGTGAGATTAGCTATGGAACGGCTCCCAGCTATTCTCAGCCCTTACACACCGAAGCGTTAACTCTGTTCGGGGTGGAGATAGCTATGTGGCACGACCAGACATGCGTGTCCCCTGTTGTATTACGATGTCTTAAAGGGAAACCTTTGAGATACTCGCTCCAGAAGTTAGAATTCTGTGATAACCTGTGGTTAAATTCTCTGGGAATATCTTAGTAGTCTTATACCCAAGGAAGCTACCAAACAGGAACCTTCCATCAGGACGCCATGGCTATCTCACCCAAAAATAGATTTTTCGCTTCGCTCAAAATCCGTTTTCTTTTTCTCGGCCCAGACATTAAGGTATAACTAATGCCTAGATATTTGATAAAATAAATTTGATTGGGTACTGGAAGATGACGTTCTTCAATCTCTTGATTATAAATTCGACAGTGTTTTCTCTGCTTTAAGAAGAAAGACCTTAATTTTTGGTGTCAAAATTCAATTTAACAAAAAGAACAGCACTGGCGAAGATATCGAATCCATATATATTTCTATCAAATCAATTAAGGATCAAAAGGAAATAAGAATGGATATTGAATTTCTTGAATACGTGTATTTTTTCATACCTTTCTCTCCGTTCGCTTAGAGTATTCCTTTACAGCTTTAAGCTAATGGATTCCCCTTATTCTCCATACCTTTTAACATCGTTAACGTTGGCAAAGGGCCCTATATCTCTTGCCTTCTCATTATTCATTACGATCAACCTCCTTAGCTCACTCTTGTTGCCTCTTTACAACATGTACTCGGTGCAATTCTTTTTAGTGAGGCCTAATTGCACCGACTCGCAGAGGTGCTCTTCTAGCTCGGAAAAGTTTCCTAATAGCTGATTGGTCGGAAGTATTTTTGTCCGACCAAACAGCTATTGGGAAACATTTCCGAGCTAAAAGGGCACCCCTGCGAGTCGGTGTAATTCTGCCTCACTAAAAAGAATTGACTATAGGTACAATTGCATACGAATCGCCTTCTAATCTCTGGCCGAAGATGGGCTTTTACCTTTATTGCAAAGTTGGTTGTACAGCCTATCTTCATTTATTATTATTATCATTATAATTATTACTTGCTAAGATAAAACCCTAGTTGGAAAAGCAGGATACTATAAGCCCATGGGCTCCAACTGGGAAAATAGCTCTGTGGGGAAAGGAAAGAGGAAAATAGAATATTTTACGAAGAGTAACAACAATAAATATCTCCTATATAGACTATAAAAACTTTAACAAAACAAGAGGAAGAGAATAAGATAGGAGAGTGTGCTCGAGTGTACCCTCAAGCAAGAGAACTCTAACCTAGGACAGTGGAAGACCATAGTACAGAGGTTGTGGCACTATCTAAGACTAGAGAACAATGGTTGGATTTTGGAGCGTCCTTCTCCTAAAAGAGCTGCTTACCATAGCTAAAGAGTCTCTTCTACCCTTACCAAGAGGAAAGTGGCCACTGATCTTAAGCATAGTATTGCCCTGTACTATGGCTAGTACTCTTCAACAACTAATCTTTAAATTCATGGTTTTACAAGAGCCAGACTTTTGATCTTTAATCACAAAAATTTTTCATAAGCTTTAGAGACAATACAGTCATTGAGGAATTCTGGCTGGCAAGGATCAAACAATTTCCGAGGTGGCACTCTTCAGATGTTCTTGAATACACGAAAAGTTGTTTGATATAGAAGTCAGTAGATATTTAAAGGACGAAGTTACATACACGAGAAAATAAAAAAAAAGTATTATATATAATATGATACATGGGTGCATATATATGTGTGTATACATATATATATATATATATATATATATATATATATATATATATATATATATATATATATATATATATATACATACACATTATATATTATATATCATATATATACTAATATATATATATATATATATATATATATATATATATATATATAATATGATATATATAAATTGTAAATAAAAATCTTATTTTAGTTGTGGCCGATGGCTATGGTATTAGTTTTAATTTATTCTTGGTATCAAGTATGCCCTCTTACGTTTTTAAAACAGGGATGGTTACTTTAAAAAAAAGTTTGTAGTCAGAAATAAAAATATTATTGATTTCAAAAAGAGTACGCTAAGTTTTATATACTTATCTTTATTTATTATGTTGTCTTAGTATAGATTCCTTACATTTAACAGGAGAGACTAAAGATTCGAATCGTCTACTTTAGATTGTGGAATCTATATCTCCAAAACAAAAGTTTTTGACAAATGCTTTATAAGTCAATAAACAATTTAAATGTTAAAGAAGGATTTAAGGTCTCCTAGAACTTTATGATAGGAAACTGTGTAGACTACAATCATCATTGACTGCTTAATCATTTCGTTTTCTTTCGTTCTTCAAAGATGTTATCATGTGTTCAATTTTGAGAAACTTCACCATTAATTGTGGATAAATCATGGAATTTTGACAACTATGATCACGTAATAAGGCACACTTTATAGAGGATTGATGTCTATAATTGTGCTTATGGTTAGCTAACAACATATTTGCTGCAGAAAGGAATATATTTTGATTAAGTTTGGGGTTTCTAATTCTATGGAGGAGTTCCATTTCTGTATTTCTAGAATATTGGAATCAGCTCTATAGATTTTTGTAATGCACAATATCTGTATTTTACATAAAATGACGCAACTTAGAGCCTAAAAATCAGAAGAATAATAGTATTATTGTAATTATGAATTTTTTATGCATTAATTAAAAAAAAAAAAACTACCATGAAAGTATGTTTTAGTGATCACACACTTCAAATTTGAATAAAATCTGAGTGTTTCTACTTCTTGTTAAAAGATGGCAGTACGCATCCCTTGTTCCATCATATGAATGATTCTATCCAATTGGAAAAGGGTGATAGATTGATACTTATGTAGAAATGTGTATGACATGTGTACATGTATAGATTATATTCAGTTCAATTAAGTAGGCTATTTTAGGGGTATTTTTAAACCAAAATGACGTAATGGAAGGTTCCAGAATGCAAGGATTAAAGAGTTCTACCCATTGTTTCTTTTTAGGACCAATAGATGGCCTTAGCAGCAGAATACCGAATTGTTAATTATCCCCATCATCCACTCATTATGATTTTTATTACTTCATTTCTGTTGCTATTTGGGTATAAAATTGCTATAAAACAGACGCACGTGAACCTGATGTTCCTTGTTGTCTGGCCACAACTGAATTCATAGGAAATTACAAATTTCACTGTAAATATCACAAATATTTCCTCAGCAAACAATCGTTAATTCAATTACATTTGGGGGTCGGGGGTGGGGGTCGCCAGAGATGCCACATGTCCTCAAACCGGTGAGACAATCAAGTAATTGCACAGTTATTTGATCTAATTTTCAATTACCTTTCTATGAAACTAGATTATAATTAATATGTTTCATTGTATGACATGTATTTTTAATTAAAATTACGCAGAATATCAATACTGCTACATTCCGAAAGGCATATTAACTCACTTCTTCCATTACGTCATAACGAGTTTTACTTTACTGCCAACAGATGGCATCAGAGGTACCTTGTCACAACAAATATAGTCAATTATTTGACGAGCACGTGTGTCAAAAAATTGTGATAGGAAGATAGAGGCTAGAAAGGTAGAGGCTAGAGAATTGTCCAACGATCGTTTCCTTATTAGAAATGGATATATTTATCATAAATTGATGTGATTTTTTCACAGGCAATAGGATGCAACATGGGTTTACTTATAAAAGTGTTTAGTATTCCCTATCATTATCAGAACACATGGATGGTGGGTAATTTCCCTGTACAAATGACCAAGGTAACAATCATCAGCATAGTTGAGGTGGGCGGGTCGAGTCTGGGACAGCGCTGCCAAATGGAATTCCCTTGAATGGAGAATATCATTATTCATTACAGATTCAAATAATTTAATGAGTAATAGTTATATGCCAGAAGGTGTATGATAATCGTGTAATTTGATGTTCTTATACTCAGCTTAATCAACATAGAGAAATCAAATAATGAAAAAGAAAATGGTCACATTTCTGTGTCTTTGCCAACGCCTGACTGTGTTGCGTCATTCGTCTGCGAATTTGTGTTTGTTAATAAGGACGTTCCAGAATGTAAATCAGTTATGAAATAAACCTTATCATCATTTCCTTAGTATATGTATGTATGTCGGTAAAGCTGTTTCTCGTTTCAATATTGGATAAAATGGAAAACTTAACAAATATGATAGGTTGCTGAATGTTAAAAAAGGTTAATGGAGATTT
>NC_090746.1:95708923-95753923 GCF_036898095.1 Palaemon carinicauda
CTCATGGATTCACCAAGTAATACCCCAGGAGATATTTGATTTTGCAATCCCTGCCAATATTAGTGCAGAATAACAGGGTTAAACCATCTTTCATGGCCTTTTAACTGGAAATAGTCTTTTCTTTCAGTAATAAAGGTCTCTCTGGACATCATCTTGCCAAAAAGACTGGTCTCATCACAGTTGAACACTTGTAGCCGAATGTATGACTTAGAATCCAGGAAGCTTTTAAATTTAGACATGAATTATGTTCTCCTGTTAAATTCTCATTGATTCATATAAGAAGCAAACTCTCAGCGTTAATAGAACACATGGCCGTTGTCTCATCAATGTCAGCACCCTCTTTATAGTATCAATTGCTTTGATTTCTTACTCAGGTTTGAGCTTTTCGTGAATGTTGTAAGATTGTAAATATTTGGTGAGTGTATCTTTGCCTTACTTCTCAATAATATTTTCCTCTAAGGTAATCTTACCCGTCTTCTTTCTTTCTTTTATGATCATTTTGGGGGCATTGTCTAGGTACTGCTCTTACTGTAAACTTGATGATGAACAATAGCGATCACAATCCACTAAAAAAAAGAAAAAAAAGCCGTTGCCACTCTATGAAAAAACACTACTTTAGACGTTCACAAGATGCTTGTACGAGTACTGTGGAGGGACTGAAAAGAAAAACTTAATGGTGTAAAAATCATTGACCACTATGTGTGCTTGATTTATTGGTATTTTTCCACAAACAATGCAAATACAAATGGAAATTTCATGGTCGTATACCGAAGCCCTTATATTCCGAATTACTTCTAATACATATACACACAAAAACATACATGCACACACACACACACACACACACACACACATATATATATATATATATATATATATATATTTATATACGGTATATATATGGTGTATATATATATATATATATATATATATATATATATACCGTATATAAATATATATATATATATATATATATATATATATATATATATATATATACACCATATATATACCGTATATATATATATATATATATATATATATATATATATATATATATATATATATATATATATATATATACATATGATATATATGTATGTATAACATATTTGTGCAATCAAAATAAGAATATACTGTACATTACTTTCAAACATCAAAAACATTATCTACTAGGGAGAACATTCGTACATAATTATATATGCACAAGTAAAGGCAGAGCAAACCAGGTCAACACTAGACCTCATAATACACTTGGACCACTGATGTAAGCAATAGTCAGAACTGCTCTAAGGCTGATAAGCTTGAAAAATATTAAAACAACAACGAGTGTAGATATATGACTCTCACTGTAATACATTCCCCATATCTTGAACTGATGAATGCTAGAATCAAAGACTGGCATATAAATTTTCCCTTGAAATAATTTCTAATTAAATTTCAGTGTATTGGTTTATTAAAAAACTGGAAGAGAGTCTTGATACTGAGGAATTTCACTATGAAAAACAAGTTCTTCGAATAGCTCATGTATTCGTCACATTTGCAGGAGTAATAAACCCAATATGTTTGTCGACTTCATTTGGTCCAACTTGGAGTAACACCACAACATATGTCGCAATGAAGCTTCCAATCTGGTGGAAAAGTAAATAATAGATAAGGTTAGAGAATGATTTCTCTCTCTCTCTCTCTCTCTCTCTCTCTCTCTCTCTCTCTCTCTCTCTCTCTCTGTCGCTACTGTTATTTTTTTTCTTTTGATTTTTATCATTTATTAGGAGTTTATTTACTTGGATAACACACATAAAAAGCACTAGTCTTAAATTGCTAAAAGGGAATTTTTTTCAAACCATAAAATGTAAGAGATTTCCAATTTTAAAATAAAGTGAATATTTTTTTTTCTTATCTAATCTTTGTAGAAGAAAAAAAGGATGCAGGATCAGATGAGTTACTTTCCAATTTATATTTTTCATATATAACCAAATTGGATGATTTTGGTAAGTTGGTGGATGTGTTTGTCAGGCTCAAAACTTCAAAAGGAAGAAGAAGAGAAATCAGAATAAGGCGGTAAAGAAAACGGGATGTGCAACAACATTGTTACATTTTACTCCGGGAGTTTCTGAATAACTTCGATTCGTTTTTCGTTTTGAAAATCATAGATTATCTATTATTAGAAAGGGGGAAACTATACAGTCCTAGGAGTGGAGCTCGACTCCTACGGAGTCTGATACTCATAGAGAAACGATTTTTACTATTTTAAGGAGATGTTTGTGCTTTGTGGAAGAAGATTTTGTTCTGGTCTTATTTGCAGAGGTGGACACAAATTGATGTAATAGAATATATATATATATATATATATATATATATATATATATATATATATATATATATATATATATATGAATATATATATATATATATATATATATATATATATATGAATATATATATATATATATATATATATATATATATATACATGTATATATATATGAATATATATGTACATATATATATATATATATATATATATATATATATATATATACATATGTATATATATACATACATATATATATATATATATATATATATATATATATATATATACATATATATATATATATATATATATATATGTATATACATAGTGTATATATATATCTAATTATATGTATTTATGTATATGTTTATATATATACAGTATATATATATATATATATATATATATATATATATTATATATATGTAAATATATATATATATATATATATATATATATATATATATATATATATATATATATATATATATATATAAAATCATAACCACTTCTATAAACTCAAATCTTATATATCCAATATTGATATCACACGGAGCCCAAGCGTAAAGAATATGGGGAACCTATAAAGTTTTTATAGTTTATACAGGAGATATTTATTTCAATGTTGTCACTGTCCATAAAATATTCCATTTTTTCTTGTTTCCTTTCCTCACAGGGCTATTTTCCTTGTTGGAGCCCCTGGGCTTATAGCATCCTGCTTATCCAACTAGGGTTGTAGCTTAACAAGTAATAATAATAATAATAATAATAATAATAATAATGATGATGAAGATGATGATGATGATGATAATAATAATAATAAATAAACTTACCGAGATCAACGTATTATAACCAAGGGTGAAGCAGCCGTTGATATCAATTCGTGACATTTCGTCTAGCCTTGAAGCGAGGAGCTGCGCCTGGCAAAGACGAAACATCAGTATTAATAGTAGTAATTATACCAGCAAAACCATTATTATTATTGTTATTAATTATGATTATTATTATTATTATTATTATTTTTATTACTTGCTAAGCTACAACCCTAGTTGGAAAAGCAGGATGCTGTTAGATCGAGGGCTCCAACCAGGAAAAAAGCCCAGTGAGGGAAGGAAAAAAGGAAATAAACTACAAGTGATGTTTAAGAAGAAAAACATTAAAATAAATCTTTCATATGTAAACTATAAAAAACTTGAAAATAAGAAGAGGAAGAGAAATAAGATAGAATAGTGAAATAATAATAATAATGATAATAATAATAATAATGATAATATAATATTAATAATAATGATAATAATAATGATAATAATAATAATAATAATAAAAATAATATCAATAGAAATAATAATAATGTAGGAAGAAAGTGACTAATTTCAATAACAAAACAAATTTTGCTTTGGACAGAAAAATTATATTTTGCAAATATCTTTGGTCTTAGTTCTTACGTGAATTCTGTCTTCAAAGTTGGTTATAGAGGAAAGCCCAGACCGTAGATCAAAGGATGATTGTTGCATCTGTGGAAGAAAAGGGAATGTTAGAAATGTGTTTGTTTGTTTGTTGGTTTTTGCCATAGAAAAATTAGTTTTTATTTAGCGAAGATGGATTTGCCTTCCTCGTTGGTTTTGGAATAACCAGTCAAACACGTAAGACTAATTATTATCACTGTTTAGAATGAATTATCATTACTAAGATTAGTCTTATGTTATAATCTTATACAAAGCATCTAATATCATATTGTTATCATCATCATCATCATCATCATCATCATCATCTCCTCCTCCGCTTATTGACGCAAAAGGGCCTCGGTTAGATCTCTCTAGTAGTCTCTATCTTGAGTTTTTAATTCAATACCTCTCAATTCATCATCTCCTACTTAGAGCTTCATAGTTCTCGGCCATGTAAGCCTGGGTATTCCAATTCTTCTAGTACCTTGTGGAGCCCAGCTGAACATTTTGTGAACTAATCTCTCTTGGGGAGTGCGAAGAACATGCCCAAACCATCTTTATCTCTATTGTTATCTTACATTTTATTAATTTATTATCATGCATATTAAGGTACTTTGTCTTTGAGTATATTCTTTATTCAAAAGAAGAAATGGGACCAAACAAATGGAATAATATGATTATTTAGAGGTTAAAATCATTCGATTAGATAAAACCTTTAAATTTAGTAGCTCTAAAAATCCATGAACTTTGATACAAAGATTCTATAAAACAGATAGAAGATTAAATATGTAAGTAATTATGTAAAAGAGAAAAATAAACAAATATCTAAAGATTAAATCCATATACGCCACAACACATTCCACTTTAGTAACAATGAAAAGTGCGATTTTTACATCTGATTTTCGTTCTTGCTTCCAAGTGTTAAAAATTGCCACGATCTTTATCTTTTGTGGTTACATATAAATTCATAAATGAAAAAAGGAAGGAACTTAAATATCTATGGACTAATGATATCTTTGATAAAAAATGGAGTTTCTTATCCCTTATAAATAATAAGTGAAGATTATCTTTGTAATGAGGCCATCTGTAAAGGGATCTCATGAAGGCATCGATTGTGAAACTTTAGATAAATTTTTTGATTTTCAACGATTTCTAACATCTCCCCCTTTATATTATATTTTTTTTTGTAAGGCAACTAATTTTATATGGGATATCTTAAAAATTAGATTCCCAAATATTCATAACACGTACGCCTGAAAAGTAAAAGATTTTTCTTCATATACTGTATATATATATATATATATATATATATATATATATATATATATATATATATATATATATATATATATATATATATATACATATATATATATATATATATATATATATATATATATATATATATATATATATTTATATATTAACCCAGGTACTGAGGGCGGCAAGCCAGCCTCAATTTGGTGGCGGTCCCAAGCCCGGGTAAATGGGGAGGGGTGGGGGAAGGAAAGGCATCCGTCCGGCCATGAACAATCAGACAAAACCAATATGGCCAGTGTAAATTGTGAGATTAGAATTAATGCTAAGGCATGTATATGCTGAAGTGTGGGACAGGGGTAAATGGAGAACCCTGGCCAAAAACTTTGATCCCGCATAAAGTGGGAAAAGATGCAGACAAAGAAGAATATATATATATATATATATATATATATATATATATATATATATATATATATATATGTATATATGTATATATATAATATAAACATATATATATATATATATATATATATATATATATATATATACATATATATATATATATATTACACACACACACACACACACACACACATATATATATATATATATATATATATATATATATATAGTACATACACACGTATATATATATATATATATATATATATATATATATATTTATATATATATGTATATATGTATATATGTATATATAACAGTATATAGTATATAGTATATAGTATATAGTGTATAGTATCTAGTATATACTATATAGTATATAGTTGTGAAGAAGTATTAGTTATATATGTGGGAAATTGCACTTATACAGTAATTATGAAAGAGATATTTATTATGTTAATGCATCTTTAGTATAGGAAGTGCTTGAGTGCAAACAGTATAAGGACTTTAGTGTAAAGGAACGCAGGAAGGCTGATCCCTTCTCCTTGAATAGAATTTGATAAGAGAAACAAATGAAAGGCATCACTTCTAAATTTTACAACAAGTATTGGTATTAAAAAGAAAACCTCACTGTTATTCAACTTCAAATAAAAAAAAAAAAATTAGAAAAATTTTATACCTTTGTTAATATTTTTCTCTTTTACTCATAGCTGTTGGTAGGTATTGGTAATTTATCTATTTAATATGAATTGGTATTGGGTAGAACAACTATCTTTATACCTCAGGTGAGTTAGAAAGGATGACTTCTGGGGTCCTCGAGAAATTACATTTTGTCAAAAAATAACCTAAAAATATAAAACTGTCGGAATGATAAATCTATAAAATGCAAATATACAGACAAACAGGAATTTTTATTTTTGAATAAAGACTTAAACTGTTAAAAGACCGTAATTTTAATCGGAAATTCTCCGTAAAGATATGCGGTTTTCAGCCATATTTCAGTAAAATACAGACAACCGGAATTTTACCTTTCTTTGATATCATCTTTTACGGGTTGGTGACTGTAATATTGCCCCCTTTACGTCAATATATCGGTTTTCAAAACGGAAATTGCCTGGCAACATTCATTCCAGGAATTTTACCGTTTATTTAACAGCAAATTTTTAACCGTGTATTTAAGATATTTGCAAAATATCGTAACTTCTCTCACCTGATTGGTAAAGACTTGTCCGGTATGACAGGGGATGAACATGAAGCCAAAGAAAATCATAATCTTATAAGCGTATTCTATTTTGAAATTTGCAGTGAAAAACTTGTAGCAAGAAGTGATTGTAGTGATACTGCAACCAAAGATGCAGAGAGACACGAATGGGGAAAAGAAACCCACTACATTTCTCAACACGCAGTCCACCTGGAAAACAAGATATATGGATAGCATATTTATGGTTTTAATAATCAATGGCAGACTATGCAGTATTGGAGCTTGTGATATTCTAATAATTTTAGTAAAATATAGACCTTTTATGAATTGTAAGATTAAATTTCCTTGGATTCTGAAAATCTAGTGTTCCTTTGATTTCTAACCTAAGCTTGTATATCTAGAACCATTAACTATAGTCGTTTTTTTTTTTAGCTAAGTTATTTAAAAGACCTTTGCACAAGCAGGCATGGTTGAAAGATCTACATTATAAGCGGAACGTATATTTCAACTGACTGAATACTATGGAAAAAGCTTATCATAGGAGAGGAATTCTTATACACTTTCAATAAAAAAGATAGTCACTGATTTCATTCTATCTTCCCTTAGATCATTTCACTAAGAATCTAATTCTGCTGAAATAGCCCAGTGCATTCCCTTCCCATTTCCAATGCAGATGATTAAATGTTTCCATGGCAGATTATTGAGTGTCACTTCCACAGAATATCTAGGGTTATGTAGTGATCTCTAAGATTATTTTGTATCTAAACTGCAGATTAATTTGCAGCTGGCAGCAAATTATTTAGCACCACTCCATTAGAATATCGAATATCTTCTAAGTAGACTATTTTTCATCCCATAGCAAATTAGATACAAGAAAGATTGCAAAGTACAGGTAAACTCTGGTACTGAAGTGATATTGGCAAAGTCTAGAGAGAATAAGCATATCTGGGATTAAGGGACATAGAAAACGGGAACCGTGGGCTGCACCACCATAGATCAAAAGTCCAGTGTTTAAACTTGAACAAGTAGCTATTACCTTGCATACTGCTGCTTTTTACCTTAGATTAGCTTAAAACCTTTCCAACTTCCTTAAATTTGAAGTTAGTAAAACAGAAATTTCTTACATCTATCATTATCTTAAAAATGACCTTGATGCCATGCAAATTACCAAAAACTAAGGTAATTACAATATTATTGCCTTAAAAATTACCTTAAACCATGCAAATTACCTGAAACTAAGGTAAGTACCTTCAAAGTTTAAACCTTGGTTATGACACCCATGATGGCAAAGTACTGGGATTCACAGGTGATTCAAGTATCTTATCAATAATTTTTTACACATCCTACTATCTACCTTTCTTCACCTGTTATGTAACTCCTCTCTCCTGTTATTTGACCATTATATATGTATATGAGTATGCATATATATATATATTTACAACAACAGCAACAACAACAACAACAACAATAACAACAAATGCCGCCATTTTTAGTCTATTGCATGGCAAAGGCCTCAGACATGTCAATTCATGCCTGGGGTTTGGCCAACATATATATATATATATATATATATATATATATATATATATATATATATATATATATATATACATACATAGTAATACCGCGAGATACGAGTGTCCCAATATACGATAAATTTGAGATACAGTATAAGGAAAGTTTTGAGCAAATTTTTGCCCCAAGATACAAGACAAATTTGAGATACGAGGTTACGAGACGGTTCCCTATGCGGCCGCTAGGTGGCCGATTGTTCGAGAGGATGCTCACGAGGACAGCATCGCTTGCTCTTTCCTGGTGTATCTCAGTCACGTAAAGTTATCTCCGAGCATCGGCCGTAGCGTTTGCATTTTTCACGTGTGTGTACAGTAAGCTAATTTCACTTAAGTTAAATTTAAAGTTTAAGTTACGTTATGTAGTTTTACAAAAGTGTAGCGTACCGAATGTGTTGCTGTCAAGTTTTCATCCTCCCCTTCTCTTCCCCTCGTCCTTCGCACACACCACCATAAGCCGCTAACGTCTGTTTCGAAGGTAAGAACTCCATAATAATGTCACATTTTATTGCAGATCATAACCAGTATATAGGTATTTGTTATTTTTTGAGCGTAGGTTGTGAATTAGAACAATTAAAAACATGTTTTTCCCCTGTAATATACTGATTTTAGGTGTTTTGTCAGAGGGTGGGATTGGATTAATTTTTTAGTTATTTTATATGGGAAAGAATGATTGGAGATACGAACGAATTGACATAAAAGCTCGGGTCCCTGAATTCATTAAGCTCGTATCTCAAGGTATTAATCTCTCTCTCTCTCTCTCTCTCTCTCTCTCTCTCTCTCTCTCTCTCTCTCTCTATATATATATATATATATATATATATATATATATGTATATGAAACCATTGACTCTCATATATAGGCGAATTTGTATTCCTTTAACAATAATTTTCTCTCACTTTGCTTCATCGTCTTCCAGCACTACTGTGATATAAGAACGTTTTATTCTGTTGATAGTATTGATTAGAGACGCTTTAACAAAAAGAAAAGACCGGTCTTTTTTCTGATTGAATTCTGATATGATACACATCATAATCCAAGTGTTTTCTCATCTCATAAAACACGTACTACATAGCTATTCCAGTTTATGATATTTTGATTTAAAGGTTTATGAGCATCAAATATCCCAAGGCAACTTAAATCTACACAGACAAGAGAAGGAAACTACTCACCAAGTGTACTTCTCTCTGCAGATCCAAAAGCTTTCTCGTGGACATGGATTTGTCGCTCCATCTTTTTTGAGCGATCGGTTGCTGGTCTGTGTGAGACGAGTGCCATGTGATGTCGTCAATTTTCTTTGAGATTCTTAAGGTTGTATACTTAGTGGAAGCTTGAAAGAGCATGAAGACTGCTGAAGAGGCCAATAGATATAAGATATTGATATAAATCACGATAATGGTATTAAAATCAACTGAGTAAAGAAAAAAAGGGAATAATATGTAAACTATCTGTATAAAATGAAAGATAAAAATCGGGTTTACAATCCATTTGGCTCTGAAGGCGAATGCGTATGTTTTGCCCGATATTCCCACGAGACTTTTGTAGAATTGGACCAAGTGCTTATTGTAAACAGTTAAAAGTATGTTGTTCACTGCGCACATGGAGACGAGAGCTACAGTGGAAACAAGCAAAGCAGTATCCCCTACATCTGTGGTGTTAATTTGAATTGTTAGCGTAATCGCTAGAGAGCAAACAGCAATAATAAGCAAGAGTTTATTTAAAATGTTCAATAAAAAATAGGGTATGGAGAACACAAGAGACCCATCTGGCTTCCAGGTGTAGTGAAAGACACCGAGAAAACGGAGGAAGAAGAGGAGAAAATAGACCATTTCAAGACATTCGGCTTCCATGTCGTTTTTCTGGAGAACCATAATCTTTTTAAACACAAACGATTGAGAAAATAGATTAAAATCTTTAGAATTGTGTGAAGAAATTCTTAGAAAAAAGTCTGCAATTACAATTCGGATTTTGACTCGGAATGAGTCACAGAAAGTCGTCCCCAAAAACACACTTTGGATTGTGGGATAAATCCTCTGTAAAAAATGTTTAAATAACAAATTTGAGACGCAAGGATTACCCGCCTCTGCTGACAGCTACCAAAACTATGGGCTTCTGGAAGGGCCAAAGTCTACCCCTCCCTTGAGGTCGATAGGGTTTCAATAAGTCTAATTTGTATGCACATCATCAAGATGAAAGTGTGTTGAGTAATATCGACTCTTCGTTGAATTTCATTTGCATGAATAAATAAACTCAATCATCTGGTAAACAAACTGCCGAGCGTTATGGCGGTGACTGACACTGTTCAATATCTTCTTATTCCGGCCTTGTTCAGTCAATGTTTGAACTTCTATTTTATGTCCTTAGGTATTGATCAATTATCGTATATATGTATATACAGTATATACATACACATACACACAAAAAAATATTATATATATATATATATATATATATATATATATATATATATATATATATACTGGTAAATACTCACACACACCTATAAATATATGTATATATATACATATATATATGTATATATATATATATATATATATATATATATATATATATATATATATAAATACCGGTAAATACTTACACAAATACATACATACATACATACATGTATATATATATATATATATATATATATATATATATATATATATATATATATATATACAAATACCGGAAATACTTACACACATATATATATATGTAAAGTAAATTTCATAGATTTATATACAGATACACAGCGCTCTCTCTCTCTCTCTCTCTCTCTCTCTCTCTCTCTCTCTCTCTCTCTCTATATATATATATATATATATGATCCAAATTTTTCTGAAAAATAATACATGGTAAATTAAATTGCAAGAGTGACTATTCTCTTTTCATTAGGAACTTGGAATTTCCAAAACAATAAATATTCTAATCCTCCTTCTGGACGGAAGGAGTTAAGCAATATTCTTAGTGTTTTTTCAAAACATTATCAAGAGTTTGTTAAAAATTCTTTATGGTGTATGGAATTACTGTATACGAAATCCAGTTTTGTTTTGATATTTGAGGGAAGTTATGATATGTATGTTCCTTATTCGGGTTTTCTAATCAGTGTGTGAGACTACTAATTAAAATGATGAAAATTTTATAGTCAATATATGATCAAAATGTTATTTAAGATTATGAATGATAAAAAGGCAGATGAAAAGTTAGTATCCATGATGCATCGGTAGAAACAAAAAGAATTTTTTTTTTTTTTCGGAAACTTGGATTTAATTGTTCATAAAAAATGGAAGGAATTGCTAAAAATAACTTCTTTTTGGTACTTGTAACATGGTGATATATACTGTGCGAATTTGTTCAGTACAAAAACCGTTCATTTTTGGAACCATATTCGATCGCAGGCTACCGCTCACATATTCTCTCGGCCGTAAATGGCTACCGCCAACTGGTAACCTCAACAGCACGTTAAGGGATCACCATAGGCCATATGGGCATATAGAGGATGTGACTAGAATGTTTTGGTTACATTTGATTTATAGAATTCAGGGAGGTAGAGTGAGAACCGCTCCCTCAGTTTCTAATATTCAGTAAAAGTTAGAAGATGTTGGACAGCAAATAAGGTAGAAAAAAAAAGTGGGAACAGAATTAGAGAAGGCTGAAAAGTAGGTGCAGTTAGGAAGGGCTGAAAAAACAACACAGAACGCTTTAGTAATTAGCATATTGTTCCTTACGAGGTGTATTACATTAAGACCTCATTCAGTATTGGTCAGAGTAGACTTTTACTGCTTCCTTCCAGCAGGTTACGTGTCCTCAGCACATACTCTATAGAGTGTAGACAAAAATGGCGCTTATTAGAATAAAGCAAATATATATAAAGGGCGTTTCTTTTTCTCGGCCCAGACATTAAGGTATAACGAATGCCTACATGTTTGATAAAACAAATTTCGATTGGTTACGGGAAGATGACATTCTTCGATCTCTTGATTATAAACTCGACAGTGTTTTCTCTGCTTTAGGAAAAAAGACATTAATTTTTGGTGTCAAAATTCAATTTAACAAAGAGAACAGCACTGGGGAAGATATCGAATCCATATATATTTCTATCAAATCAATTAAGGATCAAAACGAAATAATAATGGATATTAAATTTCTTGAACACGTGTATTTTTCATACCTTTTTTTCTCCGTTCCCTTGAAGTATTCCATTACAGCTTTAAGCTAATGGATTCCCCTTATTCTCCATACCTTTTAACATCGTTAACGTTGGCGAAGGGCATTATATCCAGCCTATCTTCATTTATCATTATTATTATTATTATTACTAGCTAAGCTACAGCCCTAGTTGGAAAAGCAGAATGCTATAAGCCCAGGGGCTCCAACTGGGAAAATAGCTCAGTGAGAAAAGGAAAAAGGAAAATAAAATATTTTACGAAGAGTAGCAACAATAAATATCTCCTATATAAACTATAAAAAGTTTAACAAAACAAAAGGAAGAGAATAAGATAGGAGAGTGTGCTCGAGTGTACCCTCAAGCAAGAGAACTATAACATAAGACAGTGGAAGACCATGATACAGAGGTTGAGGCACTATCTAAAATTAGATAACTATGGTTTAATTTTTTGGGGGGGCTCAAGCCATGTCGTCCTGATGGAAGTTCCTATAGGGTAGCTTCCTAGGGTATATTACAACTACGGCGATATTCCCAGAGAATTTACCTTAAGGTACCCAGAATTCTAACTCCTGGAGCGAATATCCCTAATGAAAGGGATATCGCGACATATCAGAGGACGTATTCTTGACACGCCACATGGCAATCTGCACCCCAAACAGAGATAACACATCGAGGGGTCAATTGGCAAGAAACGAAAACGGGAAAGAAAAAGAGGGAGCCGCTCCCAAGGCTCCCTCTTCTCCAGTTTCGTAAGCGTGCCTGGCGCCAATCCTGGCGCCATCTGTATTCCTTTTTGCGTAGCTTAACAACTCGGTGTTTTTTCCTGTGTTTCTCGCAAATCTTGGATTTATTCAGCTTTTCATGGCTTCTCCAACTTCGTCGGCCTCTGATAAGTTGAGTACCATTTCTTTTATGTATAAATGTAGGCTCTTGGTAAATTTTTATGTGATTAATAGTATTAATCTTCGTTACAAGAGCCGTTGCCTACCGGAGGCGTCATGGACGCTGTCGCTCGCTAGGTATGAGTTTTAGTTAGCCAGAGCGACATTCCCGATTGTTTTGCTTTAATAAATTTTAGCTATTTAGCATTACATAGGATTTCCTTTCGTGCTTTAGTATTATTTTGGCGAAGTATTCGCCAACTCTGGCCTATGCTAGGCCATGTAGCCTAGTCGTTTGGTCCTAGTACTTCCTGCATGATTTTGGTTTTCCGAGTGTATTAAAATTTTATTGAAGCTTTAGGCTGTTTTTTATACATTTAAGATTATGTTGAATATTTCCAAGATAGTATATGAGTGAGTTTCGGTGATTTAGGTAATCGATTCTCTTGGTGCCTAGGCTAAGTTGCTTATGGAGCCTTAGTATACTTTCTCATACTCCCCGGTTGCTTTCTTTTCTTCGGAGAAGGTATGCAATCCCTTTCCCTCTGTTTAAGCCTTGGGCTTATCCTTAAGTGGTTTATCTGAATTAACTTTCGATAAAACTATACTGGGGTGTTACTGTGCCTTCCTGTTCCAGTAAGTCTGGTTTCAGAGAGGGACAGAACAACAGAGTTTTTAGTCAGAGTCTGTGTTTGTCTGGCTTGGGGTAGAGTCTCCCTCGCTGGCCTGACACAGACATAGGAGGCTTAGCCTCCTTAGGCCACTACCGAAGGTTTCTGTACGAGATGATTCCTTCTTTTGTGATCTAGCAGACTAGTCCTTGTTTCTGTTCTCGGGGAGGATAAGATCTTTTCCCTGGGGGTAGCAACACCTTCTTTGCTTTGGTTCTTTGGGAGCTGGCAAGTATTGCTGGCCTCCCTCCTTGGATTTCCCTTAGGCTAAGATGAGTTTTCTTGGCTGCGGGTGATCCTTCACTAAAGCAAGGTTGGTAGGACCCTCTTTGTCCCTTCCCCCTTTATCTCCGTAATGGCCTAGCCATTACAGTACTGTACGTCATTCTACATCTGGACCTAGGATAGGTTAGGATGTGGAATTGACTCAGTCCTTTGCCGGCCGGCAGAGTCTGCCAGCCGGCAAGGGTCTTCTGCCTTGAGTGCTGCCCGGACCTCCCTTGGTCCCTCATCCATGCCTGCCTGTAGAGCCAGACGGCATTGGTCAGGAAGCCTGAATTAGATTCTCCCCTTCCTTATATGCACTCTTTCGGATTGCCGGGCTTGGAGGTAGTTTACGCTCTTATCCCGGCATCCATTCTGTTTTCTTCTAGTGCTGTACCCGACCCGGCTGCCGGCCTATGAGGCCGGCAGCTGGGCAGTCGTAGTCCTCTGGTTCTTTTGCTGCTGGCTGGCATCGGTTGTTTACCTTTGCCGGCCGGCTAATATCAGCCCTTGTCTGCCGGTCGCCAGGAGCAGTGGCCGGCAGCCGGGTGCTACCTTGTGTAGCCGACATTGGCTGTTGCCGGCCGGCAGTTACTGCCGGCCGGCACATGCATTTAAACCAGCGTTCTGCCTCCTTATAGCTGTTAAGTAGTATACTTTAAAGCTGGTTATGGTGTGTGCCGGCCGGCAAGTGCTGGCCGGCACATAACCTTCTATACTGTACCAGTATTCTTCAGTATAACATATACTGTAAGAAGAAAACTATAGTATAAATTTTGGTACAGCACTGTGTGTTCTAACACTTTTGTGTTGTCTTGCACAGCCCTTTGCTAGCAAAGTTGCCTTACAGATAAGAAAGTGAGTTCTTTCTTGTCTATTATCCAGGATTTTAAAATCTTTGCTTAGGTGTGAGCTACACCTGTTTCCTCTGGAAACTTTTCATTGGTTATTCTAGAAGAGAGTAACCATGCGATTTTATTATCTGGAAGGCTGCATCAATTGGTTGTGAAGGAAACACAAGTGTGTGTCTTTCCTTTCTGAATTGTTATGCTAAACTCTGCATATCCAGTGATACATAGTTCACTTGATACTCATGGAAATTTCTTCTCTTTGCAGGAGGTACGTCCGAAGTGCGGAAGTGCTTTCTGCAACGTCCGCAGTAAGAACCTCTGCGGACATGGATTATGTAGGAGGCACGCAGCATGCGCTGTCTCCAAGGGTGATCTCCGGTATTGGGACCCCCAGGTATGTACCGTGTGCTCTAACCTGTTTACTGAAGCTTTTGATTCCCCTAGGACAGCGGAATCAAGGGATATAGCAAGGGGGAAGCTTCGCACCTGGGTAAGGGGCTTCCAGAAGAACACCTCTGGACCTTATCTTCCAAGTGAGAAGATGAGGGCTTACCTTTTCCCTAGGGCATCAGCTGATGCAGTGATTCCCCAGCCTCAAGAGGAGATCCCCCTTGTTCAGATCCAGGTGGATGCTGAAGTGGCGGTCGCCGTGCAAGACATCCAGTTGGACGACAGGATGTCAGACGTGTCCAAGCGTCTGGAGGAGGACCTCCTGGCAGGAGGCCAGGATGAAGATCAAGCCCCAGACATTGTAGAGGAAGAAGCCAACGAGGTGTCGGCTGCTCCGGTTCTGATCCCTGAACCTATTCCCTCAACATCGTCTGCTCTCCCAGTAGAGCTGGGACAGGCCCTCTCCTCCATTGTTGGAATGATCCAACAAATGCAGAAGGAGAATATGGAGAAGGCGGCTGCAATGGAACTGCAGATGCAGAAGCTTGCAGCATCACGTGGGCCCCAGAAAAGGCTCAATGTGAAAGACCTTCTCTTGTGCTCAGATGCTAACCCGTGGAGATATGCTGAGCACATGCCGATGACGACTGGAAAAATCGTCATGTCGGATAAGCTGGCTTCAGTTCCCCTTGAGGAAGTGGAATTCTGGCCCAGCAAAGGGTCATATCCGGACTGTTATGTCCGGTTGAGGAAGGAACCAGCTTCAAAGGAGGAGACAGAGCCGAAGGAGGTCATAGTGATGGACCATGCTAAGGCTCAAGCTTTGCTTTCATCTTCGATGAAAGAGAGGGGCTTCACAAACTCAAAAGTTGCTGCATTGAGTAAGAAGCTCCCTTCCTTTGTGTCCTCTCCTGCTAGAGCCTTCCCCTTTTTGCAGAAAGGGTTTGCGGCTTTATTAAAAGCAGTCGAGGCTGGCAAGCCTTGCCCCTCCCTGGAGGAGTGTAAACCCTTGTCGCTGGCCTTACCCATGGACCACAAAGACTGGAAGGACGTCCATCTTACCTTCTCAGTCGGGAAGTTGGAGGCTGATATTGCCGGACGTCAGTTCGGTGAGAACCTTCCTAAGCTGTCTGACTTTCTTTTGCGGAGAGAGCTCGAGACAAAAGAAAGACTGGCTGCCTCAATGTCTCTTCAGACCACTCTTGAGACGATGGCAAGCGACCCCAAGGTCCATGAAATGTTCATGGTAGTAGCCAAGATTCATCTGGCCACAGTGACGAAGGATCTTTACAGCTTCGTCAGGGCGAGGAGAGCTTGTAGGGAGTTCGTGTTCACCTCGGCTACGGTGAGGCACGAGCCAAGGAAACTAATCTCCTCCAACATTTGGGGCAAAGACCTTTTCCCTAGCGAATTGGTCAAAGAAGTTGTGGATAAGGCCGCCACGGAGAATAGAAATCTTCTCCAAAAGTGGGGCCTGTCTATCAAGAGAAAGTCTTCTCCCGATGAGGGTCCCCAACCAAAGAGGAAGACTAAAAGGCCTAGGCTACCATCTCGGCCAGCCAAGCCAGTTGAACAGTAACAGCAACAGCAGTTGCCGATGCCTTCAGTTCCCCAGATGGTGGCACAAACCCCGACCACTTTCCAGTGGGTACCCCAGGCTGTGTCGACACAGTCCCCGGCATTCAACCCAACGTTCGAAGGGCAGTCAACTTTCTTTCGAGCAGCCTACTCAAGAACGGACTGGGCTGGAGCTGGTACAGCACTCCACCCCCGTGCCCTCGGTTTTTCCAACACTCCACCCCCGTTCTGGAGGAGTACGTCAAAGAACTGTTGGAGAAAAAAGTGATCCGAAGGGTGAAGTCCATCAAATTCCAAGGGAGGCTGTTTTGTGTTCCCAAGAAAGACTCGGAAAAGCTCAGAGTCATTCTGGACTTGTCGCCACTCAACAAGTTCATAGCGAATTGCAAGCTCAAGATGCTAACACTGCAACACATAAGGACCTTACTGCCCAAGAGGGCATATTCCGTCTCCATAGACTTGTCAGACGCCTATTGGCACATTCCAATCAACCGTCGACTCTCCCCCTACCTAGGGTTCAAGCTACAACGAAGACTATACGCCTTCAGAGCCATGCCATTCGGGCTAAATATAGCCCCAAGGAACTTCACGAAGCTTGCGAGCGTAGCTCTCAAACAATTACGCCTAAAGGGAATTCAGGTAGTAGCCTACCTGGACGACTGGCTGGTGTGGGCAGCATCCGAGACAGAATGCTTGCAAGCTTCCAGTCAAGTGATCCAGTTCCTAGAGTATCTAGGTTTCAAGATCAACAGAAAAAAGTCTCGACTTTCTCCATCTCAAAAGTTCCAGTGGCTGGGAATCCACTGGGACCTAATGTCACACCGTTTCTCCATCCCGGCGAAGAAAAGGAAGGAGATAGCGGGTTCTGTCAAGAGACTTCTAGATTCCTAAAGGATATCAAGACGCGAACAGGAGAGGGTACTAGGTTCTCTCCAGTTTGCTTTGGTGACAGACCCAGTGCTAAGAGCACAGCTAAAGGATGCAACCGGAGTTTGGAGAAGTTATGCATCAAACGCGCGAAGAGATCTGAGAAGACCAGTTCCGTCTCGGCTACGTACTCTTCTCAGGCCTTGGTCCCAAGCCAGACATCTAAAGAAGTTGGTTCTTCTTCAGCCACCTCCCCCATCGGTGACGATTCACTCAGACGCCTCGAAGGAGGGATGGGGAGGTCACTCTCATCGGAAAAAAGTCCAGGGGACTTGGTCCAAGCTATTCAAGACCTTTTCACATAAACTTTCTAGAAGCTATGGCAGTGCTCCTTACCTTAAAGAAAGACTCCTCGCGTCACTCGATCCACATAAGGTGGTGATGGACAGCGAGGTACTTGTGAGATGCTTGAATCGACAAGGATCAAGGTCACCACCTCTCAACCAGGTGATGTTGGCCATCTTCCGATTGGCGGAAAAGAAGAAGTGGTACCTGTCGGCAGTTCACCTTCAAGGAGTCCGCAATGTGACAGCGGACGCTCTATCCAGGTTCACACCGATAGAGTCGGAATGGTCCCTAGACGCAGGATCATTCTCCTTCATCTTGAGTCAAGTCCCAGAACTGCAGATAGACCTCTTTGCGACGAAAGACAACAAGAAGTTGCCCCTGTACGTGTCCCCGTACGAGGACCCCTTAGCGGAAGCAGTGGACGCGATGTCCCTCGACTGGAACAGATGGTCCAGGATTTATCTGTTCCCTCCTCACAATCTTCTGTTGAGGGTCCTCAACAACTGAGATCCTTCAAGGGGGTAGCGGCAATAGTGGCCCACAAGTGGCCGAACAGCGTGTGGTTCCCCCTGGCATTGGAACTACGGCTGAAGTTTCTACCGCCACCAGATCCAGTTCTGACCCAGCGAGTCCAGAAGTCTACTGTCTGCGCTTCATTACAGAAAACCCGGACCCTGCAGCTCATGATTTTCTCTCCCTAGCAGTGAGAAAGCGTTTCGGGATTTCGGAAGCCAGCATAGACTTCCTAGAGGTAAATAAGTGCAAATCCATTAGAAGGCAATAAAGTTCTGAAAGCGTGTGCTAGGCTCAGACCTTCAGCACCTCCAAAGCCCATTTCATGGTCTTTAGACAAAGTTCTTCATTTCGCTTCTCTGTGGAGCAATGAGGAGGGTGCGTTAATGGATTTGACCCAAAAAGTTATTTTCCTATTTCCACTCGTGTCCGGGGCCAGGGTTAGTGAGATTGTAGCCCTGTCGAGAGAGGAAGGTCGTGTTCAGTTCCCGGATAGGGGAGAACTGAACCTGTTTCCGGATCCTACGTTTCTCACCAAGAATGAGTTACCCACCAACAGGTGGGGTCCCTGGAGAATCTGCCCTCTGAAAGAAGATGCATCTCTATGTCCAGTAGAATGCCTAAAGGTCTATCTTCATAGAACTTCAGACTTCAAGGGTGGTCAACTATTCAGGGGAGAAACATCAGGCTCAAATTTATCACTGAATCAACTCAGGGCGAAAATCACATATTTTATTCGCAGAGCGGATCCTGACAGTACACCCGCAGGTCACGATCCGAGGAAAGTTGCTTCATCCTTAAATTTCCTTAATTGTATGGATTTTGAACATCTTCGTTCATACACTGGCTGGAAGTCTTCCAGAGTGTTCTTTCGCCACTATGCGAAGCTAGTGGAGCAACTAAAGAGCTCTGTGGTAGCAGTGGGTTGCGTCGTTAACCCTGCTGTTTAACTCTGCGAGGAACAGTGGTTTTAATTGGGACAATTAATTCCAGGGTGAGTGTGTAGTTACATACTGTGCTACAAACTAAGTGAGGGCACTGAGGTGCCCACGTTGACTGTTCCACTTCCAAAGGTGAATCTAGCATAAGTGCAGACATGTGTGCCGAGCGTTTCTAACGCTAATGTAACTGATTAGTAATACAGACTTTTCTGACCTTTATACCTCGGTATGTTAAAAGTGGCACTAATGTTTTTCTTTCAGATAAACAAGTTCCTGTTTACTATCAGACTTATGCTTAAAGTTTTGGTTATCCTCTTCTTATATATATATATATATATATATATATATATATATATATATATATATATATATATATATATATATATATATATATATATATAGAATTGTTGTTAACCTGTCTGTTTATTGTCTATCAATAAACTTGTTCTTGACAACCTTGCGTCTCCTTCACCTGTGTCAATTTATTGATATAATTGAGCATTCATTCTATGTATATTTATCTGGGATAATTCTAATAGATTGTTCCTGTATGCAAGCTATGTTGCATTGGTTTATGCTTTCCCTTAACGGGAGGACTCCGTCCCAGAAGGGGACGGTGGCGCTTTTACAAGTTTCCTCCTATGCGGTTATAAACCTTTGTCCAATACAAGTATTGTGCGGAGAACTGGTCGATATTTCATATTGACGCAGTGGTTCTTTACAAACTATGCTTTACTTAATATAGGGTGAGACCACTATATTAGCTTGCCTGGTATTCATACATAGGTATATGTACTCTTCGAGACTTTTCCAGAGTCTAGTAGGACTCTTCCCTGTAGGGGGCAGGAAGCTTTAACATGGTTTATGGTTAGTTGAAAAGATGTATAACGGTAACATCTTAGGTCTCTAGGTTTAGTCGACCGGGAAAAATTACCTCCAGGGAATACGGCACGTTCTGAGAATCCACAGATACAGTAATGCTCTGGTATACTTCCATCAGGACGACATGGCTTGAGCCCAAAAAACGGATTTTGAGCGAAGCGAAAAATCTATTTTTGGGTGAGATGGCCATGTCGTCCTGATGGACCCGCCCTTCCCTTTCTATGAAAGGGCTGTAGGACCCCTCCCTACATACAGTATCTGTAGCACCTCGTGTATGCTACAAGGAATACAGATGGCGCCAGGATTGGCGCCAGGCACGCTTACGAAGCTGGAGAAGAGGGAGCCTTGGGAGCGGCTCCCCCTTTTTCTTTCCCGTTTTCGTTTCTTGCCAATTGACCCCTCGATGTGTTATCTCTGTTTGGGGTGCAGATTGCCATGTGGCGTGTCAAGAATACGTCCTCTGATATGTCGCGATATCCCTTTCATTAGGGATATTCGCTCCAGGAGTTAGAATTCTGGGTACCTTAAGGTAAATTCTCTGGGAATATCACCGTAGTTGTAATATACCCTAGGAAGCTACCCTATAGGAACTTCCATCAGGACGACATGGCCATCTCACCCAAAAATAGATTTTTCGCTTCACTCAAAATCCGTTTTAGTGTCCCTCTCCTAGAAGAGCTGTTTACCATAGCTAAAGAGTCTCTTCTACCCTTACCAAGAGGAAAGTGGCCACTGATCTTAAGCTTAGTATTGCCCAGTACTATGACTAGTATTCTAAACTAGTACAACTAATCTCAACATAAAAAAGTATGTAGTAAATATTAGGTCTCAATACTACACTGTATTCTAGAGGTTTTATTCAAGCTGTGGAAAAGTTGTGGAATACTATTCCTAATCAGGCAGTTGAATCGGTGGAACTTCAAAAGTTTAATCTTGCAGCGAATGTTTTTATGTCAAACAGGCTGACACAAGTCTCTTTTTATAGATTGCGTATGAAGGATTTATTTGAATGTCCTTTCTGTTCTCAAAATATTCTAATCACTCAATACTTCTCTTTTAGTTTATTTAATACCTTATTTCCTTTCTTCGCTGGACTATTTTTCCCTGTTGGAGCCCGTGTGGTCATAGCATCCTACTTTTCCAAGTATGGTTGTAGCTAAGCTAATAATAATATCAATACTACTACTACTACTACTACTACTACTACTACTACTACTACTACTACTACTAATAATAATAACAGAACACATTGGGAAAATGAAAGATATGTAAATTCAAGGTTTTACAAGAGACAGACTTTTGATTGACCGTGAATTTCTTACACGCTTAATCATAAGAGTTTTTCATAAGCTTTAGAGACAATACAGTCACTGAGAAATTCAGGCTGGCAGGCATCAAACAATTCCCGAGGTGGCACTCTTCAGATGTTCTTGAATACACGAAAAGTTGTTTGATATAGAAGTCAGTAGGTATTTAAAGGACGAAGTTACATACACGAGAAAATGAAAAAAGTATTATATATATAATATATATTATAATATATAATATAATATATAATATATATATATATATATATATATATATATATATATATATATATATATATATATATATATATATATATGTATGTATGTATATATATAATGTGATATAAAACTTTAAATACAAATCTCCTTATTTTAGTTGTGGTCGATGACTACATTAGTAGTTTTAATGTATTCTTGGCCTCAAATATGCCCCCTTACGTTTTTAAAACAAGGTTTGGTTACTTTAAAAAAGTTTGTAGTCAGATGTATAAAGATTATTTATTCAAAAAAGAATACAATAAATTATATATTCATTTCTATTCGTGATGTTGTCTTAGTATATACCCCTTACTTTTGACAGAAGCTGCTAATGATTGGAATCGTCTACTTTAGATTGTGGAATCTATATTCATAAAACATAGTTTTTGACCAATGCTTTATAAGTCAATAGACAATTCAAATATTAAAGAATGATTTAAGGTCTCTTAGAACTTTATAATAGAAAACTGTGTAGACTACAAGTATCATTGATTGCTCGATCATTTTCGTTTTCTTTTGTTCTTCAAAGATGTTATCATGTGTTCAATTTTGGGAAACTTCGCCAATAATTTTGGATAAATCATGGAATTTTAACAACTAAGATCATGTAATAAGGCACACTTCATAGAGGACTGATGTCTATATTTGGGCTTATGGTTACCGAACAACGTATTTGCTGCAAAAAGGAATATATTTTGGTTAAGTTTGGGGTTTCTAATTCTATGGATGAGCTCCAATTCTTTATTTTCAGAATATTGGAATCAGCTCTATAGATTTTTGTAATGCACAATATCTGTATTTTACATAAAATGACCGCAACTTAGAGCCTAAAAATCAGAAGAATAATAGTGCTATTGGAATTATGATTTTTTGATATATTAATAAAAAAAAACTACCATGAAAGTCTGTTTTAGTAATCACACACTTCAAATTTGAATAGAATCTGAGTGTTTCTACTTCTTGTTAAAAGATGGCAGTACGCGTCCCTTGTTCATCATGTGAATTATTCTATCCAATTGGAAAAATGTGATAGATTGATACTTATGAAGAAATGTGTGTGACAGGTATAGATTATATTTAGTTCAATTAAGTAGGCTATTTTGGGGGCATTTCTAAACAAAAAAGATGTAATGGAAGGTTCCAGAATGCAAGGATTAAAAAGTTCTACCCATTGTTTCTTTTTATGACTAATAGATGGCCTTAGCAGCAGAATACCAAATTGTTAATTATCCCCATCATCCACTCATTATGATTTTCATTACTTTATTTCTGTTGCTATTTGGGTATAAAATTGCTATAAAACAGAAGCACGTGAACCTGATGTTCCTTGTTGTCTGGCCACAACTGAATTCATAGGAAATTACAAATTTCACAATAAAAATCACAAATATTTCCTCAGCAAACAATCGTTAATTCAATTACATTTGGGGGTCGGGGTGGGGGCGCCAGAGATGCCAAATGTACTCAAAGCGGTGAGACAATCAAGTAATTGCACAGTTATTTCATGTAATTTTCAATTACCTTTCAATGAAACTAAATTATAATTGATATGTTTCATCGTATATGTATTGTTAGTAAAACCTACATTGAATAACAATATTGTTACATCAAGAAAGGCATAATAACTCCCTCCTTCCGTTACGTCATAACGAGTTTTACTTTACTGCCAACAGATGGCATCAGAGGTACCTTGTCCCAACAAATATAGTCAATTATTTGACGAACACGTGTGTTAAAAAAGTGTGGTAGGAAGGTAGAGGCTAGGAAGGTAGAGGCTAGAGAATTGTCCAACGATCGTTTCCTTATTAGAAATGGATATATTTATCATAAATTAAAGTGAAATTTTCATATGCTATCGGAAGCAACTTGAGTTTACTTAAAAATATGTTTAGTATTTTCTATCATTATCAGAACACATGGATGGTGGATAATTTCCCTGTACAAATGACCAATGTAACAATCATCAGCATAGTTAAAATGGGCGGGACGAGTTTGGGACAGCGCTGCCAAACGAAATTCCCTTGAATGGAGAATATCATTATTCATTACAGATTCAAATCATTTAATGAGTAATAGTTATATGCCAGAAGTTACATGATAATCGTGTAATTTGATGTTCTTATACTCAGCTTAATCAACAGAGACAAATCGAATAATGAAAAAGAAAATGGTCACATTTCTTTGTCTTTGCCAACGCCTGACTGTGTTGCGTCATCCATCTGCGAATTTGTGTTTGTTAATAAGGGCGTTCCAGAGTGTAAATCAGTTATAAAATAAACCTTATCCTCATTTCCATAGAATATATATGCATGTCAGTAAAGCTTTTTCTTGGTTCAATATAGGGTAAAATGGAAAGCTTAAAAAATAACAGGTTGTTGGATGTTAAGAAATTTTAATGGAGATTTTTTCAAAGTATTCAAAAGTTTTTTCAAATAATTTACAAATACCCTATGATCGATAAAAAGGGGAATGAAGTGTAAGCTGGTCCTATTAGTCGAATGGACTAAGTATGATTTCATTTACAAAAAGTAGAGTATTCAAAACAAAATTTATATGGTTAAAATCACTTGAGGGTAAACGTATTTGATATTTTACCAAAGAATATGTTCATTTCAAGGAAAATGAGTAGGATTTGTATAAATGATAAATTCCTTAATGATAATTGAAGTTTAAAATATATACATTTTAGTAATCTTTTTTATTGCATTTTCAGCTAGTTTTGTTTTACCGTGTTTTGTTAATATTTGAGTGACTAATGATAGTATATGTAAATGATGAATCATAAACCACATCGTGAAAACCATTATAAAAGTATAAATGTATATATTATAAATAAATATTTGTAACAATGAACGCGTAAAACTATATTTTCTTGATAAAAGTAAAAAAGAAAAGAAAAAATAGTAAAATGCTTATCCATATTTCTATCAGTCATAGGTTCGAGTCCTTGGTTAGGCAGAAATATCTATCATTAATGAAATCTCTCTAAGCGTTTAATATCCTAAACGAGAGCTAATTCGATATTGAAAGGTATTCGTAATTTATTTGATATATATATATATATATATATATATATATATATATATATATATATATATATATATCACTTGTAATTTTAATGAATGTAAATATAAACCACATTGGCAATTAATATCGAATTCTACCCTTGGCATTGTATATCCACCAGAACTTCATTTATGATGAATGTTTTTGGCTGGGCAAGGATTCGAACCTATGCCCTGAGTCGAAACAATGTCTACAGGGACGACTTTAGCAATCGAGCTATCAAGTGATATAAGCTGTTTTTGAGTACACTGTTCATATACCTGTCGAATTCAGGAATCTGTTCGTAGACTTGGTATCAACCCATAATACACCCACCGTCAGAGCCTTTTCAAACTGTAACCCCCACCAGAGAAACGTTCGTACGCCCCTTTGATGTTGGTGTATTTTCTTGAAAAACACAGAAATAGTGAGGGTGTAGGATCTCTCACGTAGAGTTGTTTTAGACGTAGCATGATCTTAATATTAATAGTTTGAAAGGGTAAGAAATATCGCTTCGATACAATTCTTTAATAACCCAAAGATAGATGAAGTAATCTTTACTTTGTGCGGGAACTTTACCCCACCAAAGAATAGCGTATTTACACAGGTTTTTAGAAAGAAGACTGTCCATTTATGTCATTAAGTTTACTAAATTTTATGTACAACTGAAACTGTATGATTAAGTTATTGTTTTCAAAGGTTTATAGGTCGCTCATGAATAGTAGAGGCAAGAGACAGTAACTGTGAGCTAGAGACTGTCCGAACCCACACACACACAATATATACTGTGTATATATATATATATATATATATATATATATATATATATATATATATATATATATATATATATATATATATATATATATATTTATATATATATAGATATATATATATATATATATATAAATATATATATATATATATATATATATATATATATATATATATATATATATATATATATATATATGTATATATATGCATAAAGAGAGAGAGAGAGAGAGAGAGAGAGAGAGAGTGGCCACATATAGGTATGATCAGTGGCCAGGCAATGGCTACTGGTAACTCAGTAGGTAGACATGCTACCCCAAACTCCACATCCTTAGCTGACGAGGATGGTGAGGTTGCAGACACTAGAAGAAACTATCGGGCTTGAGCGTATCACGAACCCCAGTCCAGGAGGTCGCCAGGTAGGGACATTTCCATTTGGCTATCACAACCTCAAAAACTTCTCTTCTGTTAACCATGAAAGTTTTATCATTTTTTTTTATTTCCCTTTTTTCATTTGTAATAAGCTCACTTGGGATCGTCACTAAAAGTCAGTATGTTTCACCCAGGAGGCTAAAATAATAAATAAACTGAAACGATAATTGAAAGATGTATATATATATATATATATATATATATATATATATATATATATATACATACATATATATATATATATATATATATATATATACACATGTATATATATGTATATATATATATACATGTATATATATATATATATATATATATATATATATATATATATATATATATATATATACATATATATATATATATATATATATATATATATATATATATATATATATATATATATATATATATATATATATACAGTACATCTTTCAATTATCAAGCCACAAATAAAATATCTTTTACCATCAAATTTATTCGACCCCTTGATCACAGACCCAAAGGTCAATACTTTTTATGATAAGAATCCTTTCAGTTTTATAGAATTAAGGTGACAAGTTGACTCTTAGACCATTCTGCTATGAAGAGATAAGAGTTAATATAGACTCTGCCTTACAGAATCCTGTCGAATTCAGGTTCTGTAATTTGGTTTGAAACCAACTAGTCTCCAACATTAGAGCTGATTGGTAAGTTTGTAACACTTTTCTGTTTATGATAATTGTATCACTAATAATCGGGATACTCAAACTTTTATATATCAAGCCTCATGTAACATTCAGTGCGGAAATAAATAAAAGTATGTGTGGCCTGATATTTAAATGCATAAAAATCACGAGTGTAAGTGATAAAATTATCATGAACAGCTAAGTGTTACAGCTTACCAATCAGCTATAATGACGGAGATGGGTTGGTTCCGAATTAAAGTACAAAACTTAACTCCAACAGGAACTTCTATTGCAAAATTGGAATTAACTCATATCTATCCTCATTGTCGAATGATGTAAGTTAACTTATCATCTTAATTGCGAACATGCGCCAGAACTACTTATCAGAAAACAGAATTCCCCCTTGTGTCTTTGATACTGAGGTATAGTGAATTCAATGTTAAAAGGGGTTTGTGGCTTGATATTTGAATACATATATACATAAGCCTATGTACATACTGTATGTACACACACAAACACACACACACACACACACACACACACACATATATATATATATATATATATATATATATATATATATATATATATATACAGTGGCACCTCAGTATATGATTATAATCCATCCCAAGAACAAGCTTGCAAGTCAATAAAATCGTAAACCAAAATAATTTTTCCTATAAGAAATAAAGTGAAATAACTTGATACATTTCACACGTCATAGAAACAAATATGCACTATATCTTTAAGGTTTGTATTTTACATGAAGAGCAAATTATACCTGCTACCAAAACTAATGCAAATCAATAATTCACTATAGTAAGTAGAAATACTTACCTTTGAGGTGTGCTGTGGCTGACGTATGGGAGACAAGAGAGGAGGAGGAGGAGGAGGAGGAGGAGGAGGAGGTGGTGGTAGTTACTGCTTGGAAGGAGAATCTCCCTCCATGAGAACTTCGGATAAAGTATCAGAGTTCTTTCTTTTGAATGACATTTAAAACCTCTAACTAAATCTGCTTATTAGTTTTTATACACACTTGATCATCTTCTTTTACCCTCATAGAGTCAACCTTTACCAAGGAGCCTATCTTGATATGAATGTTTTTGTCTTTTTTTAAATGTTATGAAAATGCGATATCACATTATCCATAAATAGATTCGGTGATTGCCTTACCTAAGCCTTATGTAGGGGATATGTTTCTACAAAAATGTTAAGGGTTTCAAACATATTCCTTATTTCATTCAAAGCGAGAGATATGTCAGTCTATTCCTCCTCCTCAGAGGAAATCTTTACAACTACCCCTTATTGCTGCTCCTTATGTAATTCCAAAAGCTCTCAGCTTCTTGCTATGCTCATCCAGAAGATTGCTACTGACGTCCCTGCCCAAGGACACAATTGAATTGTCAACTGGATTCTCCTGCATGCATTTGAACCCCTCTAAATCACGTTCTCCAACCATTTAGGCCAAAGTTTCCTGCATAGAGAGCTGAGGGTTCTGTTGATGATCCCTTCCCATAATTATCTATGATCTTGAAGCAGCTGACATTAAGGAAATGTTCTTTCCAAAACTCTTGAAATGTGAGCTTTGTACCTTTGGTGATCTGAAAATATCTCTGGAACATTGTTTTCGTGTATAGTTGTTTAAAATTAGAGATCACCCTCTGATCCACGGGATGGAAAATTGTAGTGGTGATGGGTGGCTGAAACTTGATTTTGATGAACTACATTTCTCCTACCAGGTCGTCTTCAATAGCTGTAGGATGGATGGACAGGGGCAACAAGGCTTTTAGTGAAAGTTTTTTTCTATAAGGTACATTTTGATCTCAAGACCAAAAGCCTCATTGATCGATTCCACAAACAAAATACGGGTCACTCAGGCCTTGTTGATTGACCACATAACGTTCATTTGTTTCTTCTAGATGTTAGACTTCTTAAAGGCTCAGGGATTCTCCAAGTAATACCCCAGGAGATATTTGATTTTGCAATTCCTGCCAATATTAGTGCAGAATAACCGGGTTAAACCATCTTTCATGGCCTTTTGACTGGAAATAGTCTTTTTTTCAGTAATAAAGGTCTCTCTGGGCATCTTGACCAAAAGACTGGTCTCATCACAGATGAACACTTGTAGCCGAATGAATGACTTAGAATTCAGGAAGCTTTTAAATTCAGACATGAATTATGTTCTCCTATTAAATTCTCATTGGTTCATATAAGAAGCAAACTCTCAGCGTTATGAAAAACACATGGCCGTTGTCTCATCAATGTCAGCACCCTCTTTATAGTATCAATTGCTTTGATTTCTTACTCAGGTTTGTGCTTTTCGTGAATGTTGTAAGATTGTAAATATTTGGTGAGTGTATCTCTGCCTTACTTCTCAATAATCTTTTCCTCTAAGGTAATCTTACCTGTCTTCTTTCCTTCTTTTATGATCACTTTGGGGGCATCGTCTGAAAGCTTGATGATGAACAATAGCGATCACAATCCAATAAAAAAAAAGAAAAAAAAAGCCGTTGCAACTCTATGAAAGAACACTACTTCAGACGTTCACAAGATGCTGGTACGAGTACTGTGGAGGGAGTGAAAGGCAAAACTTAATGGTGTAAAAATCATTGACCACTAAGTGTGCTTGATTTATTGGTATTTTTCCACAAACAATGCAAATACAAATGGAAATTTCATGGTCGTATACCGAAGCCCTTTTATTCCGAATTACTCGTAATACATATACACACAAAAATACACACACACACACACACACACACACACATATATATATATATATATATATATATATATATACATATATATGTATACATATGATATATATGTATGTATAACATATTTGTGTAATCAAAATAAGAATATACTGTACATTACTTGCCAACATCAAAAACATTATCTACTAGGGAGAACATTCGTCCATAATCATATATGCACAAGTAAATGCAGAGCAAACCAGGTTCACAATAGACCTCATAATACACTTGGACCACTGATGTAAGCAATAGTCAGAACTGGTCTAAGGCTGGTATGCTTGAAAAATATTAAAACAACGAGTGTAGATATATGACTCTCACTGAATACATTCCCCATATCTTGAACTGATGAGTGCTACAATCAAAGACTGTTATACAAATTTTCCCTCAAAATAATGTCTAATTAAATTTCTGTGTATTGGTTTATTAAAAAACTGGAAGAGGGTCTTGATACTGAGGAATCTCACTATGAAAAACAACTTCTTCGAATAGCTCATGTATTCGTCACATTTGCAGGAGTAATAAACCCAATATGTTTGTCGACTTCATTTGGTCCAACTTGGAGTAACACCACAACATATGTCGCAATGAAGCTTCCAATCTGGTGGAAAAGTAAATTAAAGTTAAGGTTAGAGAATGATCTCTCTCTCTCTCTCTCTCTCTCTCTCTCTCTCTCTCTCTCTCTCTCTCTCTCTCTCTCTCTTCTCTCTCTCTCTCTCTCTCTCTCTCTCTCTCTCTCTACTCTTATTTTTTTTCTTTTGATTTCTATCATTTACTAGAAGTTTATTTACTTAGATAACACACATAAAAAGCACTAGTCTTAAATTACTATAAGGGATTCACTTTCAAACCTGAAAATGTAAGAACTTTCCCATTTTAAAGTGAAGTGAAAGTTTTTGTTTTTTCTTATCTAATCTTTGTAGAAAAAAAAAAAGGATGCAAGATCAGACGAGTTACTTTCCAATTTATATTTTTCCTGTATAACCAAATTGAATGATTTTGGTAAGTTGGTGGATGTGTTTGTCAGGCTCAAAACTTCAAAAGGAAGAAGAAGAGAAAGCAGAATAAGGCGGTAAAGAAAACGGGATGTGCAACAATATTGTTACATTTTACTCCCGGTGTTTCTGAATACCTTCGATTCGTTTTTCGTTTTGAAAATCATAGATTATTTATTATTAGAAAGGGGGAAACTATACAGTCCTAGGAGTGGAGCTCGACTCCTACGGAGCCTGATACTCATAGCGAAACTATTTTTACTATTTTAAGGAGATGTTTGTGCTTTGTGGAAGAAGATTTTGTTCTGGTTTTATTTGCAGAGGTGGACACAAATTCATATAATGGAATATATGTATATATATATATATATATATATATATATATACATATATATATATATATATATATATATATATATATATATATATTATATATATATATAAACATATATACTGTATTTATATACATATATACATATATACAGTATATATTTTTATATATATGCATTTATGTATATATATATGTATATATATACAGTATATATATTTTATATATATATATATATATATATATATATATATATATATATATATATATATATATAAATTTATATGTATTTGTATACATATATATACATACACATACACACACAGACATATATATATATATATATATATATATATATATGTATACATACATATATATATATATATATATATATATATATATATATATATATATATATATATATATGAAATAGAACCAGCAAAACATCTATAAAGCCAAATTTTAAATATCCAATATCATCACAGGGAGTCCAAGCGTAAAGAATATAAGGAACTCATCAAATGAAATATCAGGCAAAGCATAATGACAATATACCATCTTATTTCTCTTCCTCTGGTTTTGTTAAATCTTTTGTAGTTTAAATAGAGATATTTATTTTAATGTTACTACTGTCCATGAAATATTTTATTCTTATTTCTTTATTTTCCTCACTGGGCTATTTTTCTTGTTGGAGTCCCTAGGCTTATAGCATGCTGCTTTTCAAACTAGAGTTGTAGCTTAGCAAGTAATAATAATAATAATAATAATAATAATAATAATAAGTAAACTTACTGAAATCAACGTATGATAGCCAAGAGAGAAGCAGCCGTTGATATCAATTCGTGACATTTCGTTTAGCCTTGAAGCGAGGTGCTGTACCTGGTAAAGTTGAAATATCAGTATTAACAGTAGTAACTAGAACAGGAGCAACAAAAACAACAACAACAACAACACTAATAATAATAATAATAATAATAATAATAATAATAATAATCCTCATCATCGTCATCGTCATCATCATCATCATCATCATCACCATCATCATCATAATAATAATAATAATAATAATAATAATAATTATCATCATCATCATCATCATCTTCATCACCATCATCATCATCGTCATCATAATAATAATAATAATAATAACAATAATAATAATGTAGTGAGGAAAGGGACTGGTTTCAATAACAAAACAAATTTTGCTTTGGAGAGAAAAATTATATTTTGCAAATATCTTCGGTCTTAGTTCTTACATAAACTCTGTCTTCAAAGTTGGTTATAGAGGAAAGCCCAGACCGTAGATCAAAGGATGATTGTTGCATCTGTGGAAGAAAATGGAATGTTAGAAATGTGTTTGTTAGTTTGTTGGTTTTTGCCATAGGAAAATTAGTTTTTATTTAGCGAAGATGCATTCGCCTTCCTCGTTGGTTTTGGGATAACCAGTCAAGAACGTGAGACTAATTATTATCACTGTTTTAAATGAATTATCATTACTAAAATTAGTCTTATGTTATAATCTTATACAAAGCATCTAATATCATGTTGTTATCATCATCATCGTCATCATCATCTCCTCCTACGCTTATTGACGCAAAAGGGCCTCGGTTAAATTTCGCTAGTAGTCTCTATCTTGAGCTTTTAATTCAATACCTCTCAATTCATCATCTCCTACTTAGAGCTTCATAGTTCTCAGCCATGTAAGCCTGGGTATTCCAATTCTTCTAGTACCTTGTGGAGCCCAGCTGAACGTTTTGTGAACTAATCTCTCTTGGGGAGTGCGAAGAGCATGCCCAAACCATATTTATCTCTATTGTTATCATACATTTTATTAATTTATTATCATGCATATTAAGGTACTTTGCCTTTGAGTATATTCCTTATTCAAAAGAAGAAATGGGACCAAACAAATGGAATAATATAATTATTTAGAGGTTTATAAACAATCGATTAGATAAAACCTTCAAATTTAGTAGCTCTAAAATTCCATGAACTTTGATAAAAAGATTCTATAAAACAGATAGAAGATTAAATATGTAAGTAATTATGTAACAGAGAAAAATAAACAAATATCTAAAGATTAAAACCATATACGCCACAACACATTCCACTTTAGTAACAATGAAAGTGCGATTTTTACATCTGATTTTCGTTCTTGCTTGCAAGTGTTAAAAGTTGCCACGATCTTTATCTTTTGTGGTTACATATAAATTCATAAATGAAAAAAGGAAGGAACTTAAATATCTATGGACTAATGATATCTTTGATAAAAAATGGAGTTTCTTATCCCTTATAAATAATAAGTGAAGATTATCTTTGTAATGAGGCCATCTGTAAAGGGATCTCATGAAGGCATCGATTGTGAAACTTTAGATAAATTTTATGATTTTCAACGATTCTAACATCTCCCCCTTTTGATTTTGATTTTTTTTTGTAAGGCAACCAATTTCATATGGGATCTCTCAAAAATTAGATTTCCAAATATTCATAAAACGTACGCCTGAAAAGTAAAAGATTTTTCTTCATATACTGTATATATATATACTATATATATATATATATATATATATATATATATATATATATATATATATATATATATATATATATATATATTAACCCAGGTACTGAGGGCGGCAAGCCAGCCTCAATTTGGTGGCGGTCCCAAGCCCGGGTAAATGGGGAGGGGTGGGGGAAGGAAAGGCATCCGTCCGGCCATGAACAATCAGACAAAACCAATATGGCCAGTGGATATTGTGAGATTAGAATTAATGCTAAGGCATGTATATGCTGAAGTGTGGGACAGGGGTAAATGGAGAACCCTGGCCAAAAACATTGATCCCGCATAAAGTGGGAAAAGATGCAGACAAAGAAGAATATATATATATATATATATATATATATATATATATATATAATATAAACATATATATATATATATATATATATATATATATATATATATATATATATATATATTACACACACACACACACACACACATATATATATATATATATATATATATATATATATATAGTACATACACACGTATATATATATATATATATATATATATATATATATATATATATATATATATATATTTATATATATATATATGTATATATGTATATATGTATATATAACAGTATATAGTATATAGTATATAGTATATAGTGTATAGTATCTAGTATATACTATATAGTATATAGTTGTGAAGAAGTATTAGTTATATATGTGGGAAATTGCACTTATACAGTAATTATGAAAGAGATATTCATTATGTTAATGCATCTTTAGTATAGGAAGTGCTTGAGTGCAAACAGTATAAGGACTTTAGTGTAAAGGATCGCAGGAAGGCTGATCCCTTCTCCTTGAATAGAATTTGATAAGAGAAACAAATGAAAGGCATCACTTCTAAATTTTACAAGAAGTATTGGTATCAAAAAGAAAACCTCACTGTTATTCAACTTCAAATAAAAAAAAAAATTAGAAAAATTTTATACCTTTGTTAATATTTTTCTCTTTTACTCATAGCTGTTGGTAGGTATTTGTAATTTATCTATTTAATATGAATTGGTATTGGGTAGAACAACTATCTTTATACCTCAGGTGAGTTAGAAAGGATGACTTCTGGGGTCCTCGAGAAATTACATTTTGTCAAAAAATAACCTAAAAATATAAAACTGTCGGAATGATAAATCTATAAAATGCAAATATACAGACAAACAGGAATTTTTATTTTTGAATAAAGACTTAAACTGTTAAAAGACCGTAATTTTAATCGGAAATTCTCCGTAAAGATATGCTGTTCTCAGCCATACTTCAGTAAAATACAGACAACCGGAATTTTACCTTTCTTTGATATCATCTTTTACGGGTTGGTGACTGTAATATTGCCCCCTTTACGTCAATATATCGGTTTTCAAAACGGAAATTGCCTGGCAACATTCATTCCAGGAATTTTACCGTTTATTTAACTGCAAATTTTTAACCGTGTATTTAAGATATTTGCCAAATATCGTAACTTCTCTCACCTGATTGGTAAAGACTTGTCCGGTATGACAGGGGATGAACATGAAGCCAAAGAAAATCATAATCTTATAAGCGTATTCTATTTTGAAATTTGCAGTGAAAAACTTGTAGCAAGAAGTGATTGTAGTAATACTGCAACCAAAGATGCAGAGAGACACGAATGGGGAAAAGAAACCCACTACATTTCTCAACACGCAGTCCACCTGGAAAACAAGATATATGGATAGCATATTTATGGTTTTAATAATCAATGGCATACTATGCAGTATTGGAGCTTGTGATATTCTAATAATTTTAGTAAAATATAGACCTTTTATGAATTGTAAGATTAAATTTCCTTGGATTCTGAAAATCTAGTGTTCCTTTGATTTCTAACCTAAGCTTGTATATCTAGAACCATTAACTATAGTCGTTTTTTTTTTAGCTAAGTTATTTAAAAGACCTTTGCACAAGCAGGCATGTTTGAAAGATCTACATTATAAGCGGAACGTATATTTCAACTGACTGAATACTATGGAAAAAGCTTATCATAGGAGAGGAATTCTTATACACTTTCAATAAAAAAGATAGTCACTGATTTCATTCTATCTTCCCTTAGATCATTTCACTAAGAATCTAATTCTGCTGAAATAGCCCAGTGCATTCCCTTCCCATTTCCAATGCAGATGATTAAATGTTTCCATGGCAGATTATTGAGTGTCACTTCCACAGAATATCTAGGGTTATGTAGTGATCTCTAAGATTATTTTGTATCTAAACTGCAGATTAATTTGCAGCTGGCAGCAAATTATTTAGCACCACTCCATTAGAATATCGAATATCTTCTAAGTAGACTATTTTTCATCCCATAGCAAATTAGATACAAGAAAGATTGCAAAGTACAGGTAAACTCTGGTACTGAAGTGATATTGGCAAAGTCTAGAGAGAATAAGCAGATCTGGGATTAAGGGACATAGAAAACGGGAACCGTGGGCTGCACCACCATAGATCAAAAGTCCAGTGTTTAAACTTGAACAAGTAGCTATTACCTTGCATACTGCTGCTTTTTACCTTAGATTAGCTTAAAACCTTTCCAACTTCCTTAAATTTGAAGTTAGTAAAACAGAAATTTCTTACATCTATCATTACCTTAAAAATGACCTTGATGCCATGCAAATTACCAAAAACTAAGGTAATTACAATATTATTGCCTTAAAAATTACCTTAAACCATGCAAATTACCTGAAACTAAGGTAAGTACCTTCAAAGTTTAAACCTTGGTTATGACACCCATGATGGCAAAGTACTGGGATTCACAGGTGATTCAAGTATCTTATCAATAATTTTTTACACATCCTACTATCTACCTTTCTTCACCTGTTATGTAACTCCTCTCTCCTGTTATTTGACCATTATATATGTATATGACTATGCATATATATATATATTTACAACAACAGCAACAACAACAACAACAACAATAACAACAAATGCCGCCATTTTTAGTCTATTGCATAGCAAAGGCCTCAGACATGTCAATTCATGCCTGGGGTTTGGCCAACATATATATATATATATATATATATATATATATATATATATATATATATATATACATACATAGTAATACCGCGAGATACGAGTGTCCCAATATACGATAAATTTGAGATACAGTATAAGGAAAGTTTTGAGCAAATTTTTGCCCCAAGATACAAGACAAATTTGAGATACGAGGTTACGAGACGGTTCCCTATGCGGCCGCTAGGTGGCCGATTGTTCGAGAGGATGCTCACGAGGACAGCATCGCTTGCTCTTTCCTGGTGTATCTCAGTCACGTAAAGTTATCTCCGAGCATCGGCCGTAGCGTTTGCATTTTTCACGTGTGTGTACAGTAAGCTAATTTCACTTAAGTTAAATTTAAAGTTTAAGTTACGTTATGTAGTTTTACAAAAGTGTAGCGTACCGAATGTGTTGCTGTCAAGTTTTCATCCTCCCCTTCTCTTCCCCTCGTCCTTCGCACACACCACCATAAGCCGCTAACGTCTGTTTCGAAGATAAGAACTCCATAATAATGTCACATTTTATTGCAGATCATAACCAGTATATAGGTATTTGTTATTTTTTGAGCGTAGGTTGTGAATTAGAACAATTAAAAACATGTTTTTCCCCTGTAATATACTGATTTTAGGTGTTTTGTCAGAGGGTGGGATTGGATTAATTTTTTAGTTATTTTATATGGGAAAGATTGATTGGAGATACGAACGAATTGACATACAAGCTCGGGTCCCTGAATTCATTAAGCTCGTATCTCAAGGTATTAATCTCTCTCTCTCTCTCTCTCTCTCTCTCTCTCTCTCTCTCTCTCTCTCTCTCTCTCTATATATATATATATATATATATATATATACATGAAACCATTGACTCTCATATATAGGCGAATTTGTATTCCTTTAACAATAATTTTCTCTCACTTTGCTTCATCGTCTTCCAGCACTACAGTGATATAAGAACGTTTTATTCTGTTGATAGTATTGATTAGAGACGCTTTAACAAAAAGAAAAGACCGGTCTTTTTTCTGATTGAATTCTGATATGATACACATCATAATCCAAGTGTTTTCTCATCTCATAAAACACGTACTACATAGCTATTCCAGTTTATGATATTTTGATTTAAAGGTTTATGAGCATCAAATATCCCAAGGCAACTTAAATCTACACAGACAAGAGAAGGAAACTACTCACCAAGTGTACTTCTCTCTGCAGATCCAAAAGCTTTCTCGTGGACATGGATTTGTCGCTCCATCTTTTTTGAGCGATCGGTTGCTGGTCTGTGTGAGACGAGTGCCATGTGATGTCGTCAATTTTCTTTGAGATTCTTAAGGTTGCATACTTAGTGGAAGCTTGAAAGAGCATGAAGACTGCTGAAGAGGCCAACAGATATAAGATATTGATATAAATCACGATAATGGTATTAAAATCAACTGAGTAAAGAAAAAAAGGGAATAATATGTAAACTATCTGTATAAAATGAAAGATAAAAATCGGGTTTACAATCCATTTGGCTCTGAAGGCGAATGCGTATGTTTTGCCCGATATTCCCACGAGACTTCTGTAGAATTGGACCAAGTCCTTATTGTAAACAGTTAAAAGTATGTTGTTCACTGCGCACATGGAGACGAGAGCTACAGTGGAAACAAGCAAAGCAGTATCCCCTACATCTGTGGTGTTAATTTGAATTGTTAGCGTAATCGCTAGAGAGCAAACAGCAATAATAAGCAAGAGTTTATTTAAAATGTTCAATAAGAAATAGGGTATGGAGAACACAAGAGACCCATCTGGCTTCCAGGTGTAGTGAAAGACACCGAGAAAACGGAGGAAGAAGAGGAGAAAATAGACCATTTCAAGACATTCGGCTTCCATGTCGTTTTTCTGGAGAACCATAATCTTTTTAAACACAAACGATTGAAAAAATAGATTAAAATCTTTAGAATTGTGTGAAGAAATTCTTAGAAAAAAGTCTGCAATTACAATTCGGATTTTGACTCGGAATGAGTCACAGAAAGTCGTCCCCAAAAACACACTTTGGATTGTGGGATAAATCCTCTGTAAAAAATGTTTAAATAACAAATTTGAGACGCAAGGATTACCCGCCTCTGCTGACAGCTACCAAAACTATGGGCTTCTGGAAGGGCCAAAGTCTACCCCTCCCTTGAGGTCGATAGGGTTTCAATAAGTCTAATTTATATGCACATCATCAAGATGAGAGTGTGTTGAGTAATATCGACTCTTCGTTGAATTTCATTTGCATGAATAAATAAACTCAATCACCTGGTAAACAAACTTCCTCGTGGTATGGCGGTGACCGACACTGTTCAATATCTTCTTATTCCGGCCTTGTTCAGTCAATGTTTGAACTTCTATTTTATGTCCTTAGGTATTGATCAATTATCGTATATATGTATATACAGTATATACATACACATACACACAAAAAAATATTATATATATATATATATATATATATATATATATATATATATATATATATATATATATATATACAGTATATATAAATACTGGTAAATACTCACACACACCTATAAATATATGTATATATATACATATATATATGTGTATATATATATATATATATATATATATATATATATATATATATATATATATAAATACCGGTAAATACTTACACAAATACATACATACATACATATATATATATATATATATATATATATATATATATATATATATATATATACAAATACCGGGAAATACTTACACACACATATATATATATGTAAAGTAAATTTCATAGATTTATATACAGATACACAGCGCTCTCTCTCTCTCTCTCTCTCTCTCTCTCTCTCTCTGTCTCTCTCTCTCTCTCTCTCTCTCTCTCTCTCTCTCGATATATATATATATATATATATATATATATATATATATATATATATATATATGATCCAAAGTTTTCTGAAAAATAATACGCGGTAAATTAAATTGCAAGAGTGACTATTCTCTTATCATTAGGAACTTGGAATTTCCAAAACAATAAATATTCTAATCCTCCTTCTGGACGGAAGGAGTTAAGCAATATTCTTAGTGTTTTTTCAAAACATTATTAAGAGTTTTGTTAAACTTCTTTATGGTGTATGGAATTACTATATACGAAATCCAGTTTTGTTTTGATATTTGAGGGGAGTTATGATATGTATGTTCCTTATTCTGGTTTTGTAATCAGTGCATGAGACTACTAATTAAAATGATGAAAATTATGATAGTTAATATATGATCAAATGTTATTTAAGATTATGAATGATAAAAAGGCAGATGAAAAGTTAGTATCCATGATGCATCGGTAGAAACAAAAAGAATTTTTTTTTTTTCGGAAACTTGGATTTACTTGTTCATAAAAAATGGAATGAATTGCTAAAAATAACTTCTTTTTGGTACTTGTAACATGGTGATATATACTGTGCGAATTTGTTCAGTACAAAAACCGTTCATTTTTGGAACCATATTCGATCGCAGGCTACCGCTCACATATTCTCTCGGCCGTAAATGGCTACCGCCAACTGGTAACCTCAACAGCACGTTAAGGGATCACCATAGGCCATATGGGCATATGAGGCTGTGACTAGAATGTTTTGGTTACATTTGATTTATAGAATTCAGGGAGGTAGAGTGAGAACTGCTCCCTCAGTTTCTAATATTCAGTAAAAGTTAGAAGATGTTGGACAGCAAATAAGGTAGAAAAAAAAAGTGGGAACAGAATTAGAGAAGGCTGAAAAGTAGGTGCAGTTAGGAGGAGCTGAAAAACCAACACAGAACGCTTTATTTATTAGCATATTGTTCCTTACGAGGTGTATTACATTAAGACCTCATTCAGTATTAGTCAGAGGAGACTTTTACTGCTTCCTTCCAGCAGGTTACGTGTCCTCAGCACATACTCTATAGAGTGTAGACAAACATGGCGCTTATTAGAATAAAGCAAATATATATAAAGGGCGTTTCTTTTTCTCGGCCCAGACATTAAGGTATAACGAATGCCTAGATGTTTGATAAAATAAATTTGATTGGGTACTGGAAGATGACGTTCTTCAATCTCTTGATTATAAATTCGACAGTGTTTTCTCTGCTTTAAGAAGAAAGACCTTAATTTTTGGTGTCAAAATTCAATTTAACAAAAAGAACAGCACTGGCGAAGATATCGAATCCATATATATTTCTATCAAATCAATTAAGGATCAAAAGGAAATAAGAATGGATATTGAATTTCTTGAATACGTGTATTTTTTCATACCTTTCTCTCCGTTCGCTTAGAGTATTCCTTTACAGCTTTAAGCTAATGGATTCCCCTTATTCTCCATACCTTTTAACATCGTTAACGTTGGCAAAGGGCCCTATATCTCTTGCCTTCTCATTATTCATTACGATCAACCTCCTTAGCTCACTCTTGTTGCCTCTTTACAACATGTACTCGGTGCAATTCTTTTTAGTGAGGCCTAATTGCACCGACTCGCAGAGGTGCTCTTCTAGCTCGGAAAAGTTTCCTAATAGCTGATTGGTCGGAAGTATTTTTGTCCGACCAAACAGCTATTGGGAAACATTTCCGAGCTAAAAGGGCACCCCTGCGAGTCGGTGTAATTCTGCCTCACTAAAAAGAATTGACTATAGGTACAATTGCATACGAATCGCCTTCTAATCTCTGGCCGAAGATGGGCTTTTACCTTTATTGCAAAGTTGGTTGTACAGCCTATCTTCATTTATTATTATTATTATTATAATTATTACTTGCTAAGATAAAACCCTAGTTGGAAAAGCAGGATACTATAAGCCCATGGGCTCCAACTGGGAAAATAGCTCAGTGAGGAAAGGAAAAAGGAAAATAGAATATTTTACGAAGAGTAACAACAATAAATATCTCCTATATAGACTATAAAAACTTTAACAAAACAAGAGGAAGAGAATAAGATAGGAGAGTGTGCTCGAGTGTACCCTCAAGCAAGAGAACTCTAACCTAGGACAGTGGAAGACCATAGTACAAAGGTTGTGGCACTATCCAAGACTAGAGAACAATGGCTGGATTTTGGAGCGTCCTTCTCCTAGAAGAGCTGCTTACCATAGCCAAAGAGTCTCTTCTACCCTTACCAAGAGGAAAGTGGCCACTGATCTTAAGCATAGTATTGCCCTGTACTATGGCTAGTACTCTTCAACAACTAATCTGTATATTCATGGTTTTACAAGAGCCAGACTTTTGATCTTTAATCACAAAACTTTTTCATAAGCTTTAGAGACAATACAGTCACTGAGAGATTCTGGCTGGCAGGCATCAAACAATTCCCGAGGTGGCACTCTTCAAATGTTCTTGAATGCACGAACAGTTGTTTGATATAGAAGTCAGCAGTTATTTAAAGGACGAAGTTACATACACGAGAAAATAAAAAAAAAGTATTATATATAATATGATATATGGGTGCATATATATATGTGTATACATATATACACACACACACACATATATATATATATATATATATATATATAATATATTATATGTATGTATATATATATATATATATATATATATATATATATATATATATATACATACACATAATATATTATATATCATATATATATATATATAAATAAATATATATATATATATATATATATATATATAAAATATGATATATATAAATTGTAAATAAAAATCTTATTTTAGTTGTGGCCGATGGCGATGGTATTAGTTTTAATTTATTCTTGGTATCAAATATGCCCTCTTACGTTTTTAAAACAGGGATGGTTACTTTAAAAAAAAGTTTGTAGTCAGAAATGAAAAATATTATTTATTTCATAAAGAGTACACTAAGTTTTATATACTTATCTTTATTTATTATGTTGTCTTAGTATAGATTCCTTACATTTAACAGGAGAGACTAAAGATTCGAATCGTCTACTTTAGATTGTGGAATCTATATCTCCAAAACAAAAGTTTTTGACAAATGCTTTATAAGTCAATAAACAATTTAAATGTTAAAGAAGGATTTAAGGTCTCCTAGAACTTTATGATAGGAAACTGTGTAGACTACAATCATCATTGACTGCTTAATCATTTCGTTTTCTTTCGTTCTTCAAAGATGTTATCATGTGTTCAATTTTGAGAAACTTCACCATTAATTGTGGATAAATCATGGAATTTTGACAACTATGATCACGTAATAAGGCACACTTTATAGAGGATTGATGTCTATAATTGTGCTTATGGTTAGCTAACAACGTATTTGCTGCAGAAAGGAATATATTTGATTAAGTTTGGGGTTTCTAATTCTATGGAGGAGTTCCATTTCTGTATTTCTAGAATATTGGAATCAGCTCTATAGATTTTTGTAATGCACAATATCTGTATTTTACATAAAATGACTGCAACTTAGAGCCTAAAAATCAGAAGAATAATAGTATTATTGTAATTATGAATTTTTTATGCATTAATTAAAAAAAAAAAAAACTACCATGAAAGTATGTTTTAGTAATCTCATATTTCAAATTTGAATAGAATCCGAGTGTTTCTACTTCTTGTTAAAAGATGGAAGTACGCGTCCCTTCTTCCGTCTTATGAATGATTCTATCAAATTGGAAAAGGGTGATAGATTGATACTTATGTAGAAATGTGTGTGACAGGTATAGATGATATTCAGTTCAATTAATTAGGCTATTTTAGGGGTATTTCTAAACCAAAAAGATGTAATGGAAGGTTCCAGAATGCAAGGATTGAATAGTTCTACACATTGTTTCTTTTTAGGACCAATAGATGGTCTTTGCAGCAGAATACCAAATTGTTAATTATCCCCATCATCCACTCATTATGATTTTCATTACTTTATTTCTGTTGCTACTTGGGTATAAAATTGCTATAAAACAGAAGCACGTGAACCTGAGGTTCCTTGTTGTCTGGCCACAACTGAATTCATAGGAAATTACAAATTTCACAATAAAAATCACAAATATTTTCTCAGCAAACAATCGTTAATTCAATTACATTTGGGGGTCGGGGGTGGGGGTCGCCAGAGATGCCAAATGTACTCAAATCGGCGAGACAATCAAGTAATTGCACAGTTATTTCATCTAATTTTCAATTACCTTTCAATGAAACTAAATTATAATTGATATGTTTCATGGTATGACATGTATTGTTAGTAAAAACTACGTTGAATAACAATATTGTTACATCAAGAAAGGCATAATAACTCCCTCCTTCCATTACGTCATAACGAGTTTTACTTTACTGCCAACAGATGGCATCAGAGGTACCTTGTGCCAACAAATATAGTCAATTATTTGACGAACACGTGTGTCAAAAAAGTGTGGTAGGAAAGTAGAGGCTAGAAAGGTAGAGGCTAGAGAATTGTCCAACGATCGTTTCCTTATTAGAAATTGATATATTTATCATAAATTAAAGTGAAATTTGCATATGCTATCGGAAGCAACTTGAGTTTACTTATAAATGTGTTTATATTTCCTATCATTATCAGAACACATGGATGGTGGGTAATTTCCCTGTACAAATGACCAAGGTAACAATCATCACCATAGTTAAGGTGGGCGGAACGAGTTTGGGACAGCGCTGCCAAATGGAATTCCCTTGAATGGAGAATATCATTATTTATTACAGATTCAAATCATTTAATGAGTAATAGTTATATGCCAGAAGGTGCATGATAATCGAGTAATTTGATGTTCTTATACTCAGCTTAATCAACAGAGACAAATAGAATAATGAAACAGAAAATGGTCACATTTCTGTGTCTTTGCCAACGCCCAACTGTGTTGCGTCATCCATCTGCGAATTTGTGTTTGTTAATAAGGGCGTTCCAGAGTGTAAATCAGTTATAAAATAAACCTTATCATCATTTCCTTAGATTATGTATGAATGTCAGTAAAGCTGTTTTTTGGTTCAATAAAGGGTGAAATGGAAAGCTTAACAAAAATAATAAGTTGTTGGATGCTAAGAAAGGTTAATGGAGATTCTTTCAAAGTACTCAAAAGCATTTTCAAATAATTTACAAATATCCTATGATCCATAAGAATGGGAATAAAGTTTAAGCTGGTCCTTATAGTCAAATGTGTTAAGTATAATTTCATTTACAAACAGTAGTATTCAAAACATGATTTATATTGTTAAAACCACTTGAGTGTAAACGTGTTCGATATTTTACCAAAGAATATTTTCATTTCGAGAAAAACGAGTAGGATTTGTATAAATGATAAATTCCTTATTGATAATTGAAGTTTGAAATATATAAACTGTAGTAATCTTTTTTTATTGGATTACCAGCTA
>NC_090746.1:95756423-95758923 GCF_036898095.1 Palaemon carinicauda
TTTATGATAATTGTATCACTAACAATCGTGATACTCAAACATTTATATATCAAGCCTCATGTAGCATCCAGTGCGGGAATAAATAAAAGTATGTGTGGCCTGATATTTAAATGCATAAAAATCACGAGTGTAAGTGATAAAATTATCATGAACAGCTAAGTGTTACAACTCACCTATCAGCTATAATGATGGAGATGGATTGGTTTCGAATTAAAGTAGAAAACCTAACTTCAACAGGAACTTGTATTGCAGAGTTAGAATTAACTCATTTCTCTCCTCATAGCCGAAGGATCTAAGTTAACTTATCATCTTCATTGCGAACATGCGCTAAAACTACTTATCAGAAAACAGAATTCCTCCTTCTCTCTTTGATACTGAGGTATTGTGAATTCAATATTAAAAGGGGTTTATGGTTTAATATTTGAATACATATATACATAAGCCTATATACATAATTTATGTTCACACACAAACACACACACATATATATATGTGTGTATATTTATATATGTACATATACACACACACACATATATACATATATGTATATATATATATATATATATGTATGTATGTATATATATACATATATATATATATATGTATATATATGTATATATATATATATATATATATATATATATATATATATATATATATATATATATATATATACAATAGCACCTCGGTATATAAATATAATCCATTATAAGAGCAAGCTTGTAACTCAACATACTCGTAAACCAAACTAATTTTTCCTATAAGAAAGAAACTGAAATCACTTGATACATTCCACACGTCCATAGAAACAAATATGTATTTAATTTTTAAGGTTTGTAATGTTATATGAAGAGCAAACTAAACCTGCTAACAAAAACGAATGCAAACTAATAATTTACACTAACAAATCGAAATACTTACCTTTGAGGTGCGTCGTGGCTGATGTATGGGAGACGCGAGAGGAGGGGGAAGAGGAGGTGGAGGAGGAGGGGAAGGAGGAGGAGGAGGAGGAGAAGGAAGAGGAGGAGGAGGAGGAGGAGGAGGAGAAGAAGGAGGAGGAGGAGGAGAAGGTGGTGGTAGTTATTGCTTGGAAGGAGAATCTCCCTCCATGAGAATTTTGGGTAAAGTATCGGGAGTTCTCTCTCTTGGAAGGTATTGACTCTCTTTAACTAAATCTGCTAATTAGTTATTATAGACTCTTGATCATCTTCTCTTACACTCATACAGTCAACATTTACCAAGGAGCGTATCTAGAGATGAATGTTTTTGGCTTTTCTTTAAAATGGTATGAAAATGCGATATTACATTATCCATAAATAGATTCGGTGATTGCCCTACCTAAGCCTTATGTACCGAATGTGTTTCTACAAAAATGTTCAGGGTTTCACACATTTTCCTTATTTCCTTTAAAGCGAGAGATTTGTCAGTCTATTCCTCCTCCTCGAAGGAAATCTTTACAACCACCCCTTATTGCTGCTCCTTATGCAATTCCAAAAGCTCTCAGCTTCTTGCTATGCTCATCCAGAAGATTGCTACTGACGTCCCTGCCAAAGGACACAATTTCATTGTCAACTGGATCCTACTGCATACATTTGAACCCCTCAAAATCACGTTCTGCAACCATTTAGGCCACAGTTTCCTGCATAGAGAGCCGAGGGTTCTGTTGGTGACCCCTTCCCATAATTATCTATGATCTTGAAGCAGTTGACACTAAGGAAATGTTCTTTCCAAAACTCTTGAAATGTGAGCTTAGTCCCTATGGTGATCTGAAAATATCTCTGGAACATTGTTTTCGTGTACAGTTGTTTAAAATTAGAGATCACCCTCTGATCCATGGGATAGAGAATTGGAGTGGTGATGGGTGGCTGATACTTGATTTTAATGAACTATTTTTCTTCTACCAGGTCGTCTTCAATAGCTGTAGGATGGATAGACAGGGGCAACAAGGTTTGTAGTGAAAGTTATTTTCTATAAGGTACATTTTGATCTCAAGACCAAAAGCCTCATCGATCGATTCCACAAACAAAATATGGGTCACCCAGGCCTTGTTGATTGACCACATAACGTTCATTTGTTTCTTCTTGACCTTACACTTCTTAAAGGCTCAGGGATTCTCCAAGTAATACCCCAGGAGATATTTGATTTTGCAATCCCTGCCAATATTAGTGCAGAATAAACAGGGTTAAACCATCTTTCATGGCCCTTTGACTGGAAATAGTCTTTTCTTTCAGTAATAAAGGTCTCTCTGGGCATCTTGCCCAAAAGACTGGTCTCATCACAGTTGAACACTTGTAGCCGAATGAATGACTTAGAATCCAGGAAGCTTTTAAATTTAGACATGAATTATGTTCTCCTGTTAAATTCTCATTGATTCATATAAGAAGCAAACTCTCAGCGTTATGAAAAACACATGGCTGTTGTCTCATCAATGTCAGCACCCTCTTTATAGTATCAATAGCTTTGATTTCTTACTCAGGTTTGTGCTTTTCGTGAAAGTTGT
>NC_090746.1:95763923-95798923 GCF_036898095.1 Palaemon carinicauda
GGTTGGTGACCGTAATATCACTTCTTTACGTAAATATACCCGTTTTTAAAACGTTAAATGCCAGGCAATATTAATTCAAGGATTTTTTACCATTTATTCAATGGCAAATTTCTAAGAGTGTATTTAAGATATTTGCAAAATGTCGTAACTTCTCTCACCTGATTGGTAAAGACTTGTCCGGTATGACAGGGGATGAACATGAAGCCAAAGAAAATCAGAATCCCAGAAGCGAATTCTATTTGGCTATTTGTAGTGAAAAACTTGTAGCAAGAAGTGATTGTAGTGATACTGCAACCAAAGATGCAGAGAGACACGAATGGGGAAAAGAAACCCACTACATTTCTCAACACGCAGTCCACCTGGAAAACAAGGTATATGGATGGCAAATTTATGGTTTTAATAATCAATGGCGCATTATGCAGTTGTGGAACTCAAGATATTCTAATAATTTGTTAAAATATAGACCTTCTATGAATTGTAGAATTAAATTTCCTTGGACTCTGATAATCCAGTGTTCCTTTGATTTCTAACCTAAGCTTGTATATCTAGAACCATTAACTATAGTCGTTGTTTTTTGAGCTAAGTTATTTAAAAGACCTTTGCACAAGCAATGAAAGATATCCTACATTATGAGCTGAACGTATCTTTCAACTGACTGAATACTATGGAAAAAGCTTTTCATAGGAGAGGAATTCTTATACATTTTCATTGAAGAAGATAGTCACTGATTTCATTCCATTTCCCTTAGCTTCATTTCATTAAGAAACTAACTGTACTTAATAAGCCCAGTGCATTCCATTCCTATATCCAATGCAGATGATTAAATGTTTCCATGGCAGATTATTGAGTGTTACTTCCACAGAATATCTAGGGTTATGTAGTGATCTCTAAGATTATTTTGTATCCAAACTGCAGATTAGTTTAAACTTGAACATATAGCTATTACCTTGGATGCTGCTGCTTTTTACCTTAGATTACCTTAAAACCTTTCCAACTTCCTTAAATTTGAAGTTAGTAAATCCGAAATTACCTTACATCTATCTTTACCTTAAAAATTACATTGAAGCCATACAAATTACCTAAAACTAAGGTAATTACAATATTATTGCCTTGAAAAGTACCTTGAAACTATGCAAATTACCTAAAACCAAGGTAAGTACCTTTTAAGTTTAAACCTTGGTTATGACACCCATGATGGAAAAGTACTGGGATTCACAGGCCATTCAAGTCTCTTATCTATCATTTTTTACAAATCCTGCTATCTACCTTTCTTCACCTGTTATGTAACTCCTCTCTTCTGTAATTTGACCATTACGTATGTATATGTGTATGCATATATATATGTACAACAACAACAACATTAACAACAATAACAACAACAACAATAACAACAAATGCAGCTGTATTTAGTCTATTGCATGGCAAAGGCCTCAGACATGTGAGATCATGCCTGGGGTCTTGCCAGCATATATATATACATATATATATATATATATATGTATATTTATATATATATATATATATATATATATATATATATATATATATATATATATATATATATATATATATAGTAATACCAAGAAATATGAGTGTCCCAACATACGAGAAATTTGATATGCGAGGAAAGTTTCGAGCAGATTTTTGTCCCAAGATACGAGACAAATTTGAGATACGAGGAAATGAGACGGTTCCCTCTGTGGCCGCTAGATGGCTGAGTGTGGGAGAGGCTGCCCACGAGGACAGCATCGCTTGCTCTTTCCTGCCAGAGCTCCGTCGCGTAAAGCTATCTCCGAGCATCGGCCGTAGTGTTTGCATTTTTTACGTGCAACGTAAGATTAACATTTATTTTCAAGCGTGTGTACAGTAAGCTAATTTAACTAAAGTTAAATTTAAAGTTTAAGTTATGTTACGTAGTGTTACAAAAGTGTAGCGTACCGAACGTGTTGCTGTCAAGTCTCTCTCCTTCCCCTTTCCCTCTCACTCCTCCTCTACACACACACCGCCATTAGCCGCTAACGTCTGTCTCGAAGGTAAGAATTCCATAATAATGTCACATTTTATTGCAGATTATAACCAGTATATAGGTATTTGTTATTTTGTGAGCGTAGGTTGTGAATTAGAACAATTAATAACAGGTTTTTCCACTGCAATATACTGTTTTTAGGTGTTTTTTCAGAGGGTGGGAAGGGATTAATTTTTTAGTTATTTTATATGGGAAAAATTGATCCGAGGTACGAGCGAATTGACATACAAGCTCGGGTCCCGGAATGCATTAATCTCGTATCTCAAGGTATTACTATATATATATATATATATATATATACATATATATATATATATATATATATATATATATATATATATATATATATGTATATATATATATATATATATATATATATATATATATATATATATATATATATATGTGTGTGTGTGTGCGTGTGTGTGTGTGTATTTTTTGTACATGCATGCTTCCTTACATACCTATTTCATTATTCAAAGTACAGTATAACTACCTCATGCTGAGGTCCCTTGCTCTAAATTCAATTAAGTCCATTAAACCATTGACTATCTTATATAGGCGAATATGTATTCCTTTAACAATCATTTTGTTTCACTCTGCTTCATTGTCACTTAGCACGACGGTGATATAAGATATTTCTTCTCCGTTGATAGTAGTTATCAGAGATGCTTTAACAAAAAAATAAAAAGAACTTTTTTTCTGATCAAATTTTGAAGTTTTACCATTAAGATACGCATCGTAATCCAAGCGTTATCTCATCTCATAAAACACGCACTTTATAATATTATGATTTAAAGGTTTATGAGCATCAAATATCCCAAGCTAACTTAAATCTATACAGACAAGAGAAGGAAATTACTCACCAAGTGTACTTCTCTCTGCAGATCCAAAAGCTTTCTCGTGGACATGGATTTGTCGCTCCACATTTTTTGAGCGATGGGTTGCTGGTCTGTGTGAGACGAGTGCCATGTGATGTCGTCAATTTGCTTTGAGATTCTTAAGGTTGCATACTTAGTGGAAGCTTAAAAGAGCATGAAGACTGCCGAAGAGGTCAACAGATATAAGATATTGATATAAATCAGGATAATTGTAATAAAATCAATTGAGTAAAGAAAAAAAGGGAATAATGTGCAAACTATCGTTATAAAATGAAAAATGAAGATCGGGTTTACAATCCATTTGGCTCTGAAGGCGAATGCGTATGTTTTGCCCGATATTCCCACGAGACTTCTGTTGAATTGGACCAAGTGCTTATTGTAAACAGTTAAAAGTATGTTGTTCACTATGTTCATGGAGACGAGAGTTGCTAAGGAAACAAACAAAGCAGTATCCCCTACATCTGTGGTGTTATTTTGAATTGTTAGATTAATCGCTTGAAAACAAACACCAATAATAAGCAAGAGTTTATTAAAAATGGCCAGTAAAAAATAGGAAATGGAGAACACAAGAGACCCATCTGGCCTCCAGGTGTAGTGAAAGACACCAAGAAAACGGAGGAAGAAGAGGAGAAAATAGACCAATTCAAGACATTCGGCTTCCATGTCGCTTTTCTGGAGAACCATAATCTTTTTAAACACAGACGTTTGAGAAAATAGATTAAAATCTTTAGAATTGTGTGAAGAAATTCTTAGAAAAAACTCTGCAATTACAATTCGGATTTTGACTCGGAATAAGTCGCAGAAAATCGCCCCCAAAAACACACTTTGGATTGTGGGATAAATCGGCAGGAAAAAGTTTAACGAACAAATTTCGAGACGCAAGGATTACCCGGCTCTGCTGACACCTACCAAAACTATGGGCTTCTGGAAGGGCCAAAGTCTACCCCTCCCTTGAGGTCGATAGGGTTCCAATAAGTCTAATTTGTATGCACATTACCAAGATGAAAGGGTGTTGAGTAATAACGACTCTCTTCGTTGAATTTCATTAGCATGAATAAATAAACCCAATCACCTGGTAAACAAAGTGCCTCGTGTTATGGCGGTGACCGACTCTGTTCAATATCTTCTTATTCCGGCCTTGTTCAGGTAATGTTTGAACTTCTATTTTATGTTCTCAGGTATTGATCAATTATCATATGTATAAATATATATATATATATATATATATATATATATATATATATATATATATATATATATATATATATATATATATATATGTAAATATATATATATATATATATATATATATATATATATATATATATATATATGTAAATATATATACATATGTATTTATATATATATGTATATATAAGTACATTTTATACATTTATATACAGATATACACAGCACTTTCTCTCTCTCTCTCTCTCTCTCTCTCTCTTTCTCTCTCTCTCTCTCTCTCTCTCTCTCTATATATATATATATATACATATATATATATATACTGCATATATATGCATATATATATATATATATATATATATATATATATATATATATATATATATATGTATATATATATATGATCCAAAGTTTTCTGAAAAACGATGTAGGGTAAATTATATTGCAAGAGTGACTATTCTCTTTTCATTAGGAACTTGGAATTTCCAAAACAATAAATATTCTAATCTGCCTTCTGGACGCAAGGAATTAAGTAATATTCTTTAGTGTTTTTTCAAAACATTATTAAGAGTTTTGTTACAAATTCTTTATGGTGTATGGAATTACTATATACAAAAGCCACTTTTGTTTTGATATTTCAGGGAAATTAAGATATGGATGTTCCTTATTCTGGTTTTGTAATCAGTGCGTGAAGCTACTAATTAAAATTATGAAAATTATGATAGTTAATATATGATCAAAATGTTATTTAAAATTATGAATGATAAAAAGGCAGATGAAAAGTTAGTAGCCATGATGCATCGGTAGAAACAAAAAGATAATTTATTTTTTGTCGGAAACTTGGATTTACTTGTTCATAAAAAATGGAATGAATTGCTACAAAGAACTTCTTTCTGGTACATGTAACATAGCGATATATACTGTGAGAATTTGTTCAGTACAAAAACCGTTCATTTATGGAACCATATTCGATCGCAGGCTATCACTCACATATTCGCTCGGCCGTAAATGGCTACCGTCATCTGGTAACCTCAACAGCACGTTAAGGGATCACCACAGGCCATATGGGCATATAGAGGCTGTGACTAGAATGTTTTGGTTACATTTGATTTATAGAATTCAGGGAGGTAGAGGGAGAACAGCTCCCCCATTTTGTAATATTAAGCAAAAGTTAGAAGATACTGGACAGCAAAAAAGGTAGAAAAAAAGTGGAAACGGAATTAGAGGAGAAGACTGAAAGGTAGGTGCAGTTAGGAGGGGCTGAAAAACCAACACAGAACGCTTTAGTAATTAGCATATTGTTCCATGTGAGGTGTATTGCAGTAAGACCTCATTCAGTATTGGTCAGAGTAGACTTTTACTGCTTCCTGCCAGCAGGTTACGTGTCCTCAGCACATAATGTATCGAGTGTAGACAAACATGGCGCTTATTAGAATAGAGCAAATATATACAAAGGGCGTTTCTTTTTCTCGGCCCAGACATTGAGGTATAACGAATGCCTACATGTTTGATAAAATAAATTTCGATTGGTTAAGGGAAGATGACGTTCTTCAATCTCTTGATTATAAATTCGACAGTGTTTTTTATGCTTTAAGAAGAAAAACATTGATTTTTAGTGTCAAACTTCAATTTAACAATGAAAACAGCATTGGAGAAGAAGTCGAATCCACTTATACCTGTATTTCTTTCAAATCAATTAAGGATCTAAAGGAAATAAGAATGGATATTGAATTTCTTGAAAACGTGTATTTTTCAAACCTTTCTTTCCGTTTGCTTAGAGTATTCCATTACAGCTTTAAGCTAATGGATCACCCTTATTCTCCATACCTTTTAACATCGTTAACGTTGGCGAAGGGCCCTATATCTCTTGCCTTCTCATTATTCATTACGATCAACCTCCTTAGGTCACTCTTGTTGCCTCTTTACAATATGTACTCGGTGCAATTCTTTTTAGTGAGGCAGAATTGCACCTACTTGCAGGGGTACTCTTTTAGCTCGGAAAAGTTTCCTAATAGCTGATTGGTCGGAAGTATTTTTATTCGACCAATCAGCTATTGGGAAACATTTCCGAGCTAAAAGGGCACCCCTGCGAGTCGGTGCAATTCTGCCTCACTAAAAAGAATTGACTATAGGTACAACTGCATACGAATCTTCTTCTAATCTCTGGCCGGAGATGATCTTTTACCTTTATTGCAAAGTCGGTTGTACAGCCTATCTTTATTTGTTTGATCTTAAGCATAGTATTGCCCAGTACTATGGCTAGTACTGTTAACTAGTACAACTATCTTTATAAAAGGAAAAAAATGTGTTAGGAAAATGTAATTGTATTTTCATAATAAAAGATAAAAAAAAAAAAAAAAAATCAACATAAAAAAGTATGTAGCAAATATTAATTCTCAATACTACACTGTATTCTAGAGGTTTTATTCAAGCTGTGAAAAAGTTGAGGAATGATTTTCGTAATCGGGTAGTTGAATCGGCGGAACTTCAAAAGTTCAATCTTGCAGCGAATGTTTTTATGTCAAACAGGCTGACACAAGTCTCTTTTTATAGATTGCGTATAAAGGATCTATTCACATGTTTTTACTGTTCTCAAAATATTTTAATCACTCATTACTTCGCTTGTAGTTTATTTATTACCTTATTTCCTTTCTTCTCTGGACCATTTTCCCTGCTGGAGCCTTTTGGCTCATAGCATCTACTTTTCCAAGTATGGGTGTAGCTTAGCTAATAATAATAATAATAATGATAATAATAATAATAATAATGATAATAATAGTAATAATAATAATAATAATAATAATAACAATGATAATACTACTACTACTACTACTACTACTACTACTACTACTACTACTACTACTACTACTAATAATAATAATAACAGAACACATTGGGAAAATGAAAGATATGTAAATTCACGGTTTCTTTTCCCTTATAAATAATAAGTGAAGATTATCTTTGTACTAAAGCCATCTGTTAAGGGATGTCGTGAAGGTATCGATTGTAAAACTTGAAATAATTTTTTCGATTTTCAACGATTTTTAATAAACCCCATTTTGATTTTTCTATAAGGCAAGTAAATTTACATGGGATCTCTTAAAGATTAGATTTCAAAATATTTACAACTGGTACTCTTGAAAAAATAAAACTTTCCTTCAAATACATACATACATACATATATATATATATATATATATATATATATATATATATATATATATATATACTGTATATGTATATATATATGTATATATATATATATATATATACACACACACACATATATATATATATATATATATATATATATATATATATATATATATATATATATATATCATTGACAGGATGCCCTTTAAGTTCTTTTGACGTAACACTATGATGGTAATAAAATGTAAATTAACCGAATGTGCCTTCATTTATGAAAGGCCCTCATCACTCCTGGGATCCTCGAGAAATTACAAATTGTCAAAAAATAATCTATAAATATAAAACGGCCGGGATGATAAATCTATGAAATGCAAATGTACAGACGAACAATAATTTTTATCTTTGAATATAGACTTGAACTGTTAAAAATCCGTAATTTTAATCGCAAATTTTCCGTAAATATATACTGTTCTCAGATATATTTCAGTAAAATACAGGCAACCGCAGTTTTACCATAATTTGATATTATCTCTTACGGGTTGGTGACCGTAATATCACTTCTTTACGTAAATATATCCGTTTTTAAAACGGTAAATGCCTGGCAACATTAATTCGTGGATTTTTACTGTCAATTTAACGGCAAATTTCCAACAGTGTATTCAAGATATTTGCAAAATGTCGTAACTTCTCTCACCTGATTGGTAAAGACTTGTCCGGTATGACAGGGGATGAACATGAAGCCAAAGAAAATCAGAATCTTAAAAGCGTATTCTATTTTGTAACTTGTAGTGAAAAACTTGTAGCAAGAAGTAATTGTAGTGATACTGCAACCAAAGATGCAGAGAGACACGAATGGGGAAAAGAAACCCACTACATTTCTCAACACGCAGTCCACCTGGAAAACAAGATATATGGATGGCAAATTTATGGTTTTAATAATCAATGGCACACTATGCAGTATTGGAACTTGAGATATTCTAATAATTTTTGTAAAATATAGACCTTTCATGACTTTTATGATTAAATTTCCTTGGATTCTGAAAATCCAGTGTTCCTTTGATTTCTAACCTAAGCTTATATATCTAGAACCATTAACTATAGTCGTTGTTTTTTGAGCTAAGTTATTTAAAAGACCTTTGCATAAGCAGTCATGTTTGAAAGATATCCTACATAATGAGCTGAACGTATCTTTCAAATGAATGATTACCATGGAAAAAGCTTTTCATAGGAGAGGAATTCTCATACATTTTCATTAAAAAAGATACTCACTGATTTCATTCTATCTTCCCTTAGCTTCATTTCACTAAAAAACTAACTCTGCTGAAAAAGTCCAGTGCATTCCTTTCCTTTCTCCACTGCAGATGATAAATGGCAGATTATTGAGTGTCACTTCCACAGAATATCTAGGGTTATGTAGTGATCTCTAAGATTATTTTGTATCCAAACTGCAGATTAGTTTGCAGCTAGGCTGCAAATTATTTAGCACTACTCCATTAGAATATCGAATGTCTCCTAAGTAGACAATTTTGTATCCCATAGCAAATTAGATACGAGAAAGATTGCAAAGTACATGTGAACTCTGGTACTGGAGTGATATTGGTAAAGTCTAGAGAGAATAAGCAGATCTTGGATAAAGGGACATAGAAACCGGGAACCGCGGGCTGCACCACCATAGATAAAAAATCCAGTGTTTAAACTTGAACATATAGCTATTACCTTGGATGCTGCTGCTTTTTACCTTAGATTACCCTAAAACCTTTCCAACTTCCTTAAATTTGAAGTTAGTAAAACCAAAATTTCTTAAATCTATCATTACCTTAAAAATTACATTGAAACCATGCAAATTACTGGGATTTACGGGCGATTCAAGTATCTTATCAATAATTTTTTACACATCCTGCTATCTACCTTTCTTCACCTGTTATGTAACTCCTCTCTCCTGTTATTTGACCATTATATATGTATATGTGTATGCATATATATATATATATATATATATATATATATATATATATATATATGTACAACAACAGCAACAACCACAACAACGACAATAACAATAAATGCAACCGTTTTTAGTCTATTGCATGGCAAAGGCCTCAGACATGTCAGTTCATGCCTAGGGTTTGGCCAACATATATATATATATATATATATATATATATATATATATATATATATATATATATATATATATATATATATATACATACATACATAGTAATACCGTGAGATACGAGTGTCCCAATATACGAGAAATTTGAGATATAAGGAAAGTTTCGAGCAAATTTTTGTCCCGAGATACGAGACAAATTTGAGATACGAGGTTACGAGACGGTTCTCTATGCTGCCGCTAGGTGGCCGATTGTTCGAGAGGATGCTCACGAAGACAGCATCGCTCGCTCTTTCCTGTCGTATCTCAGTCGCGTAAAGTTATCTCCGAGCATCGGCCGTAGTGTCTGCATTTTTTATGTGTGTGTACAGTAAGCTAATTTCACTTAAGTTAAATTTAAAATATAAGTTACGTTACGTAGTTTTACAAAAGTGTAGCGTACCGAATGTGTTGCTGTCAAGTTTCTCTCCTCCCCTTCTCTCCCCCTCGTCCTTCGCACACACCACCATTAGCCGGTAACGTCTGTTTCGAAGGTAAGAACTCCATAATAATGTCACATTTTATTGCAGATCATAACCAGTATATAGGTATTTGTTATTTTGTGAGCGTAGGTTGTGAATTAGAACAATTAAAAACATGTTTTTCCACTGCAATATACTGATCTTAGGTGTTTTTTCAGAGGGTGGGAACGGATTAATTTTTTAGTTATTTTATAAGGGAAACATTGATCGGAGATACGAGCGAATTGACATACAAGCTCGGGTCCCTGAATGCATTAAGCTCGTATCTCAAGGTATTAATCTCTCTCTCTCTCTCTCTCTCTCTCTCTCTCTCTCTCTCTCTCTCTCTCTCAATATATATATATATATATATATATATATATATATATATATATACATACATATATTAAACCATTGACTCTCATATACAGTATAGGTGAATTTGTATTCCTTTAACAATAATTTTCTTTCACTTTGCTTCATCGTCTTCCAGCACTACAGTGATATAAGAACGTTTTATTCTGTTGATAGTTTTGATTAGGGACGCTTTAACAAAAAGAAAATACCGGTTTTTTTCTCTGACTGAAAATCCAATCGTTTTCTCATCTCATAAAACACGTACTACAAGGCTATATGGCAAGACAACTTAAATATATACAGACAAGAGAAGGAAATTACTCACCAAGTGCACTTCTCTCTGCAGATCCAAAAGCTTTCTTGTGGATATGGATTTGTCGCTCCATCTTTTTTGAGCGATCGGTTGCTGGTCTGTGCGAGACGAGTGCCACGTGATGTCGTCAATTTTCTTTGAGATTCTTAAGGTTGCATACTTAATGGAAGCTTCAAAGAGCATGAAGACTGCCGAAGAGGTCAACAGATATAAGATATTGATATAAATCGCGATAATGGTATTAAAATCAACTGAGTAAAGAAAAAAAGCGAGTAATGTGAATACTATCTGTATAAAATGAAAGATAAAAACTGGGTTTACAATCCATTTGGCTCTGAAGGCGAATGCGTATGTTTTGCCCGATATTTCCACGAGACTACTGTAGAATTGGACCAAGTGCTTATTGTAAACAGTTAAAAGTATGTTGTTCACTAAGTTCATGGAGACGAGAGCTACAGAAGAAACGAGCAAAGCAGTATCCCCTACATCTGTTGTGTTAATATGAATTGTTAGCGTAATCGCTAGAGAGCAAACAACAATAATAAGCAAGAGTTTATTAAAAATGTTCAATAAGAAATAGGGTATGGAGAACACAAGAGACCCATCTGGCTTCCAGGTGTAGTGAAAGACACCGAGAAAACGGAGGAAGAAGAGGAGAAAATAGACCATTTCAAGACATTCGGCTTCCATGTCGCTTTTCTGGAGAACCATAATCTTTTTAAACACAAATCAATTGAGAAAATAGATTAGAATCTTTAGAATTAGTCTATTGTGTGAGGAAATTCTTAGAAAAAACTCTGCAATTACAAATATGGGATTTTGACTCGGAATGAGTTTCAAAAAATCTCACCCAAAACACACTTTGGATTGTGGGATAAATCCTCAGAAAAAGATGTTTGAATAACAAATTTAAGACGCAAGGATTACCCGCCTCTCATGACACCTTCCAAAACTATGGGCTTCTGGATGGGCCAAACTCTACCCCTCCCTTGAGGTCGATAGGGTTTCAATCAAGATGAAAGGTTATTGAGCAACAATGACTCTCTTCCTTCAATTTCATTGGCATGAATAAATAAGCTCAATCACCTGTCAACAAACTTCCTTGTGTTATGGCGGTGACTGACACTGTTCAATATCTTCTTATTCCGGCTTTGTTCATTTAATGTTTGAACTTCTATTTTATGTTCTGAGGTGTTGATCAATTATCGTATATATGTATGTACAGTATATACATACACATATGCACACGCACACGCACACACACACATAAATATATATATATATATATATATATATATATATATATATATATATAAATACCGGTAAATACTTACACAAATACATCTATATATATATATATATAATTTATATATACATATATATATATATATATATATATATATATATATATATATAGGTATATATATATATATATATATATATATATATATATATATATATATAAATACTATACCGGTAAATACTTACACAAATATATATATATATATATATATATATATATATATGTGTGTATATATATGTATATATATATATATATATATATAGTAAAGTACATTTTATTGATTTATATACAGTAAAGTACATTTTATTGCGCGCCTTCTCTCTCTCTCTCTCTCTCTCTCTCTCGCTCTCTCTCTCTCTCTCTCTGTATATATATATATATATATATATACATATATATATAAATATATAGGCTATATATACAGTATATATATATATATATATATATGATCCAAATTTTTCTGAGAAATAATACATGGTAAATTATATTGCAAGAGTGACTATTCTCTTATCATTAGGAACTTGGAATTTCCAAAACAATAAATATTCTAATCTGTCTTCTGGACGGGGGTGGGGGTGGGGGGGTGTTAAGCAATATTCTTTAGTGTTCCTTCAAAACATTATTAGGAGTTTTTTAAAAATTCTTAATGGTGTATGGAATTACTATATACGAAATCCAGTTTTGTTTTGATATTTGAAGGAAATTATGATATGTATGTTCCTTATTCTGGTTTTGTGATTAGTGAGTAAGACTACTAATTAAAATGATGAAAATTATGATTGTCAATATATGATCAAAATGCTATGCAAGATTATGAATGATAAAAAGGCAGATGAAAAGTTAGTAGCCATTATGAATCGGTAGAAACAAAAAGATAATTTTTTTTTTTCGGAAACTTGGTTTTACTTGTTCATAAAAAATAGAATGAATTGCTATAAAGAATTTCTTTCTGTTACTTGTAACATGGTGCTATATACGGTGCTAATTTGTTCAGTACAAAAACCGTTCATTTATGGAACTATATTCGATCGCAGGCTATCGCTCACAGATTCACTCGGCCATCAATGGATACCGTCAACTGGCAACCTCAACAGCACGTTAAGGGATCACCATAGACCATATGGGCATATAGAGGCTGTGACTAGAATGTTTTGGTTAGATTTGATTAATAGAATTCAGCGAGGTAGAGGGAGAAGCGCTCCCTCAGTTTGTAATATTAAGTAAAAGTTAGAAGAAGTTGGACAGCAAAAAAGGTAGAAAAAAGTGGGAACTTGATTAGAGGAGAAGACTGAAAAGTGGGTGCAGTTAGGAGGGGCTGAAAAACCAACACAGAACGCTTTAGTAATTAGCATATTGTTCCTTGTGAGGTGTATTACAGTAAGACCTCGTACAGTTTTGGTCAGGGTCAACTTTTACTGCTTCCTACCAGCATGTTACGTGTCCTCAGCACATGATGTATAGAGCGTAAACAAACATGGCGCTTATTAGAATAGAGCAAATATATATAAAGGGCGTTTCTTTTTCTCGGCCCAGACATTGAGGTATAATGAATGCCTACATGTTTGATAAAATAAATTTCGATTGGTTAAGGGAAGATGACGTTCTTCAATCTTTTGATTATAAATTCGACAGTGTTTTCTCTGCTTTAAGAAGAAAGACATTGATTTTTGGTGTCAAAATTCAAATTAGCAAAGAAAACAGCACTTGGAAGATATTGAATCCATCTATATTTCTATCAAATCAATTAAGGATCAAAATGAAATAAGAATGGATATTGAATTTCTTGAACACTTGTATTTTTCATACCTTTCTCTCCGTTCGCTTAGAGTATTCCCTTACAGATTTAAGCTAATGGATCACCCTTATTTTCCATACCTTGTAACATCGTTAACGTTAGCGAAGGGCCCTCTATCTCTTGCCTTCTCATTATTCATTACGATCAACCTCCTTAGCTCACTTTTGTTGCCTCTTTACAATATGTACTCGGTGCAATTCTTTTTAGTGAGGCAGAATTGCACCGACTTGCAGGGGTACATTTCCGAGCTAAAAGGGCACCCCTGCGAGTCGGTGCAATTCTGCCTCACTAAAAAGAATTGACTATAGGTACGATTGCATACGAAACTTCTTCTAATCTCTGGCCGGAGATGATCTTTTACCTTTATAGCAAAGTCGATTGTGCAGCCTATCTTCATTTGTTTGATCTTAAGCATAGTATTGTCCAGTACTATGGCTAGTACTCTTAACTAGTACAACTAATCTCAACATAAAAAAGTAAGTAGCAAATATTAATTCTCAATACTACACTGTATTCCAGAAGTTTTATTCAAGCTGTGGAAAAGTTGTGGAATACTCTTCCTAATCAGGTAGTTGAATCGGTGGAACTTCAAAAGTTCAATCTTGCAGTGAATGTTTTTATGTCGAACAGGCTGACACAAGTCTCTTTTTATAGTGTGCATATGGAGGATCTATTCAATTGTCTTTACTGTTCACAAAATATTTTAATCACTCATTACTTCGCTTGTAGTTTATTTATTACCTTATATCCTTTCTTCGCTGGACCATTTTCCCTGTTGGAGCCCTTGGGCTCATAGCATCTACTTTTCCAACTATGGTTGTAGCTTAGCTAATACTACTACTACTACTACTACTACTACTAATAATAATAATAATAATGACAGAACACATTGGGAAAATTAAAGATATGTAAATTCACGGTTTTACAAGAGACAGACTTTTGACCATGAATTGCTTACACCCTTAATCACAAGACTTTTCATAAGCTGTATTATTATTATTAATATTATTATGATTATTATTATTATTATTACTACTATTATTATTATTATGATTATCATATTCATTTAACTCTAATCCTATTATTATTATTATTATTATTATTATTATTATTATTATTATTAATATTCTTACTACTTGCTAAGCTACAACCCTAGTTGGAAAAGCAGGATGCTATAAGCTGTAGAGACAATATAGTCACTGGGGGATTTTGGCCGGCAAGAATCAAACAACTCCCGAGGCAGCACTCTTCAGATTTTCTTGAATATACGAAAAGTTGTTTGATATAGAAGTCAGTAGATATTTAAAGGACGAAGTTACATACACGAGATGATGAAAAAAGTATTATATATATACAGTATATATATATATATATATATATATATATATATATATATATATATATATATATATATATATATATATGTATATAATATAATACAATATAATGTGTATATATATGTGTGTGTTTATATATATATATATATATATATATATATATATATATATATATATACAGTATATATATATATATATATATATATATATATATATATATATATATATATATACAGTATATATATATATATATATATATATATATATATATATATATATATATATATATATATATATAATATGATATAATACTCTAAATAAAAATCTCCTTATTTTAGTTGTGGTCGATGGCTATAGTAGTAGTTTTAATGTATTCTTGGCATCAAATATGCCCCCTTACGTTTTTAAAACAAGGTTTGGTTACTTTAAAAAAGTTTGTAGTCAGATATATAAAGATTATTTATTTCAAAAAGAGTACAATATGTTATATATTTATTTCTATTCGTAATGTTGTCTTAGTATAGATCCCTTACATTTAACAGGAGCGACTAAAGAGTGGAATCGTCTACTTTAGATTAAGGAATCTATATTCTTAAAACAGTTTTTTTGACAAATACTTTATAAGTCAATAAACAATTTAAATGTTAAAGAACAATTTAAGGTCTCCTAGAACTTTATGATAGGAAACTGTGTAGACTACAATCATCATTGCTTGCTTGATCATTTTCGTTTTCTTTTGTTCTTCAAAGATGTTATCGTGTGTTCCATTTTGGGAATCTTCGCCATTAATTGTGGATAAATCATGGAATTTTGACAACTATGATCATGTAATAAGGCCCACTTTATGGAGGATTGATATCTATTATTGGGCTTATGGTTACCTAACAACGTATTGGCTGCAGAAAGGAATATATTTTGATTAAGTTTGGGGTTTCTAATTCTATGGATGAGTTATAATTCCTTATTTTTAGAATATTGGAATCTGCTCTATATATTTTCGTAATGCACAATATCTGTATTTTACACAAAATTACCGCAACTTAAAGCCTAAAAATCAAAAGTATAATAGTTTTATTGGAATTATGAATTTTTGATGCATTAATAAAAAAAAAACTACCATGAAAGTATGTTTTAGTAATCACATACTTCAAATTTGAATAGAATCTGAGTGTTTCTATTTCTTGTTAAAAGATGGCAGTACGTGTCCCTTGTTCCATCATATGAATGATTCTATCCAATTGGAAAAGGGTGATAGATTGATACTTACGTACAAATGTGTGTGACAGGTATAGATTATATTCAGTTCAATTAAGTAGGCTATTTTAGGGGTATTTCTAAACCAAAATGACGTAATGAAAGGTTCCAGAATGCAAGGATTAAAGAGTTCTACACATTGTTTCTTTTGGGGACCAATAGATGGCCTTAGCAGCAGAATACCAAATTGTTAATTATCCCCATCATCCACTCATTATGATTTTTATTACTTCATTTCTGTTGCTATTTGGGTATAAAATTGCTACAAAATAGACGCACGGTAACCTGATGTTCCTTGTTGTCTGGCCGCAACTTAATTCATAGGAAATTACAAATTTCACAATAAATATCACAAATATTTCCTCAGCAAACAATCGTTAATTCAATTACATTTGGGGGTTGGGGGTGGGGGTCGCCAGAGATGCCACATATACTCAAATCAGTGAGACAATCAAGTAATTACACAGTTATTTGATTTAATTTTCAATTACCTTCTACTGAAACTAAATTATAGTTATTGTGTTTCATGATATGACATATATCTTGATAAAAATCTACGTAGAATAACAATATTGTTACATCAAGAAAGGCATAATAACTCCCTCCTTCCATTACGTCTTAACGAGTTTTACTTTAAGGCCAATAGATGGCATCAGAGGTACCTTGTCCCAACAAATATAGTCAATTATTTGACGAACACGTGTGTCAAAAAAGTGTGGTAGGAAGGTAGAGGCTAGAAAGGTAGAGGCTAGAGAATTGTCCAACGATCGTTTCCTTATTAGAAATGGATATATTTATCATAAATCTAATTGAAATTTTCATATGCTATCGGAAGCAACTTGAGTTTACTTATAAATGTGTTTAGTATTTTCTATCATTATCAGAACACATGGATGGTGGGTAATTTCCCTGTACAAATGACCAATGTAACAATCATTAGCATAGTTAAGGTGGGCGGGACGAGTCTGGGACAGCGCTGCCAAATGGAATTCCCTTGAATGGAGAATACCATTATTCATTACAGATTCAAATCATTTTATGAGTAATAGTTATATGCCAGAAGGTGCATGATAATCGTGTAATTTGATGTTCTTATACTCAGCTTAATGAACATAGACAAATCGAATAATGAAAAAGAAAACGGTCACATTTCTGTGCCTTTGCCAACGCCTGACTGTGTTGCGTCATCCATCTGCAAATTTGTGTTTGTTAATAAGGGCGTTCCAGAGTATAAATCAGTTATAAAATAAACCTTATCATCATTTTCCATAGTATATATATGCATGTCAGTAAAGCTGTTTCTTGGTTCAATATAGGGTAAAATGGAAAGCTTAACAAAAATACTAGGTTGTTGGAGGTTAAGAAAGGTTAATGGAGATTTTTTCAAAGTATTCAAAAGGTTTTTCAAATAAAGTTACAAATACCCTATGAGCGATAAAAATGGGAATGAAGTTTAAGCTAGTCCTAATAGTCAAATGTGTTGAGTATGATTTCATTTACAAAAAGTAGTATTCAAAACATGATTTATATTGTTAATTTCACTTGAGGGTAAACGTATTTGATATTTTACCAAAGAATATGTTCATTTCGAGAAAAAATTAGTAACATTTGTATAAATGATAAATTCCTAATTGATAATTTTTTCTTTTTTTTTACTTTTATTAAGAAAATATAGTTTACAAGTTCATTTTTACAAATACATATTTATATAAACATATAATTTATATTTTGATATTGGTTTTTCTGATGTTTATAATTCATCATTAGCATATACTAACATTAGTCATATTGATATTTACATAACATAAAGACAAGCTGATAATGCAATAAATCAAGGTTACTATATTTTATATATATACTTTAAACTTCAATTATCATTAAGGAATTTCTCACACTAATTTACTCATTTTTATCCAAATTAACATATTCTTTTGTAAAATGTAAAAGACATTTATCCTCTAGTGACTTGAACAATATAAATCTTGTCTTGAATATTCTACTTTTAATAAAGGAGATCATACTTAACTCATCTGCTGAGGGCATTACCTTATGAAGGTACCAGATCCCAATTATAAATTCACTTATTAATAACATTGCTGTGTTTCTGTCTCTTTTAGAATAGGCCTGAAAATCCAGTTTTAAAACCTTTAGAAAGCTTTGTGTGTGTATTTTACAAACCTTGTTCAAAAATGTTTTAATCCAATTCACAACTGTTCCTCTAAATCTACAAAAATAAACTAAGTGCATAATTGTTTCAGGCTCTCCCTAATTGATAATTGGAATGTAAAATATATACATTGTAGTGATCTGTTTTTACTGCATTACCAGCTGGTTTTGCTAATATTTGAGTGACTAATGTTAGTATATGTAAATGATGAATTATAAACCACATCGTGGAAACCAATATAAAAGTATAAATGTATATATTATAAATATATATTTGTAAAAATGAACGCGTAAAACTGTATAATTTCTTAATAAAAGTAAAAAAATAATAGTAAAATGTTAATCCATATTTCTATCAGTCATAGGCTCGAGGCCTTGGCCTGGCAGAAATATCTATCATTGATGAAATCTCTTTAAGCGTTTGATATATATATGTACACACACACACACACACACAAACACACACACACACACACACACACACACATATATATATATATATATATATATATATATATATTTTCAATTATGAAGCCACAAATATCTTTCACCATTGAATTTATTCCACCCCTTGATCACAGACCCAAGGGTCAATACTTTTTATGATAAGAATCCTTGCAGTCTAATAGAATTAAGGTGGCAAGTTGACTTTCAGACCATTCTGCTATGAAGAGATAAGAGTTAATATTGGCTCTGCCTTACAGAATCCTGTCGAATTCAGGTTTTGTAATTTGGTTTGTAACCAAGAGTCTCCACCATTAGAGCTGATTGGTAAGTTTGTAACACTTTTGTGTTTATGATAATTGTATCACTAACAATCGTGATACTCAAAGATTCATATATCAAGCCTCATGTACCATTTAGTACCGAAAATAATAAAAGTATTTGTGGTCTGATATCTCATCATCATCATCAACTCCTCCTACGTGTATTAACGCAAAGGGCCTCGGTTAGATTTCGCCAGTCGTCTCTATCTTGAGCTTTTAATTCAATACTTCTCCATTCATCATCTACTACTTCGCGCTTCATAGTCCTCAGACATGTGGGCCTGGGTCTTCCATAGCTCTTATAGTGCCTTGTGGAGCCCAGCTGAACGTTTGGTGAACTAATCTCTCTTGGGGAGTGGGAAGAGCATGCCCAAACCATCTCCATCTACACCCCATCATGATCTCATCCACATATAGTACTCGAGTAATCTCTCTTATAGTTTCATATCGAATACTGTCCTCTCATTTGATACCTAAAATCCTTCTGAGGGCTTTGTTCTGAAATCTACTAAATCTATTGGAGATTGTTAAATGTATAAAAATCACGAGTATAAGTGATAAAATTATCATAAACACTTAAGTGTTACAACTTACCAATCAACTATAATGGTGGAGATAGGTTGGTTTCGAATTCAAGTACAAAACCTAACTTTAACAGTAACTTGTATTGCAAAATTTGGATGAACTCTTATCTCTCTTCATAGCCGAACGATCGAAGTCAACTTATCATCTTAATTGCGAACATGCGCCAGAACTACTTATCAGAAAAAAGAATTTCTCCTCCTGTATTTGATACTGAGGTATAGCGAATTCAATATCAAAAGGGGTTTGTGGCTTGATATTTGGATACATATATACATAAGCCTATGTACATACTGTATGTACAAACACAAACACACACATATATATGTGTGTGTATATATATGTATATATATATATGTAAATATATATATATATATATATATATATATATATATATATATATATATATATATATATATATATATATATATATACAGTGGCACCTCGGTATATAATTATAATCCATCCCAAGAACAAGCTTGTAACTCAGCATACTCGTAAACCAAAATAATTTTTCCTATAAGAAATAAATAAAATGAAATCACTCGATACATTCCACAAGTCCATAGAAACAAATGTGCACTCAATCTTTAAGGTTTGTATTTTATATGAAGACCAAATTATACCTGCTAACAAAACTAACGCAAATCAATAATTCATAATAGTAAGTAGAAATACTTACCTTTGAGGTGTGCTGTGGCTGACGTATGGGAGACAAGAGAGGAGGAGGAGGAGGAGGAGGAGAGTAGGAGGGAGAGGAGGAGGAGGAAGGGAAGGAGGAGGAGGTAGTGGTTACTGCTGGGAAGGAGAATCTCCCTCCATGAGAACTTTGGATAAAGTATCGGAGTTCTCTCTTTTGAATGACATTTAATATCTCAAACTAAATCTGCTAATTGATTTTTATAGACACTTGATCATCTTCTCTTACACTCATACAGTCAACATTTACCTGGGGTCTATCTAGAGATGAATGTTTTTGTCTTCTTTTTAAATGGTATGAAAATGCGATATCATATTATCCATAAATAGATTCAGCGATTGTTCTGCGTAAGCCTTGTCTGGGTAACGTATCCCTACAAAATATTTCAGTATTTCACACATTTTCCTTATTTCCCTTGAAGCAAGAGGTGTCAGTCTGTCCTACCTCCTGAGATGAAACCTTTTCTACTACCTCTTTTTGTTGCTCCTTATGCAATTTCAAAAGCTCCTTGCTCCTCAGCTTCATGCTATGGTAATCCAGAAGATTACTACTGACGTCCCTGTCCAAGGACACAATTTTATTGTCAACTGGTTCCTCCTGCATGCATTTGAACCCCTCAAAATCCCGTTTTGAGGGTTCTCTTGGTGACCCCTTCCCATAATTATCAATGATCTGGAAGCAGCTGATAATATGGAAATGATCCTTCTAAAATTCTCGAAAGGTGAGCTTAGTCCCTTTGGTGACCTCAAAACATCTCTTGAACATTGCCTTCGTGTACAGTTGTTTGAAATTAGAGATCACCTGCCGATCCATGGGATGGAGAACTGGAGTTGTGAGGGGTGGCTGGAACTTGATTTTGATGAACTAAATTTCTTCCATCAGGTCATCTTCAATAGCTGGAGAATGGATGGTCAGGGGCAAAAAGGCTTGGAATAAAAGTTCTTTTCCATAGGATACTTTTTTATCTCAAGATCAAAGGCCTAATTGACTCATTCCACAATCAAAATGTGGGTCACCCAAGCCTTTTCGTTTGACTACATAACATTCATTTATTTCTTCTAGACCTTACACTTCTTAAAGGCTCAAGGATTCTCCAAGTAGATGCACAAGGATAGGTTTGATTTTGCAATCCTTACTGATATTAAAGGAGAATAGCAGGGTTCTGTTTAATTCATATGAGAAGAAAGCTCTCAACGTTATGTAGAACACATGGCCGTTGTCTCATCAATGTCAGTACCCTCTTTACAGTGAGTGTCTCTTTGCCTTGCTTCTTAATAATATTTTCCCCTAAGGTAATCTTACCCGTCTTTTTTCCTTCTTTTATGATCATTTTGGGGGCATCGTCTAGGTACTGCTCTTACTGTAAACTTGGTGATAAGCAATAGCGATAACAATTCAATAAAAAAAAGAAGAAAAAAAAAGCCGTTGCAACTCTATGAAAGAACACTACTTCAGACGTTCACAAGATGCTGGTACGAGTACTGTGGAGGGAGTGAAAGGCAAAACTTAATGGTGTAAAAATCATTGACCACTAAGTGTGCTTGATTTATTGGTATTTTTCCACAAACAAAGCAAATACAAATGGAAATTTTTACTTGCAAACAGATACAGTGCTCATATACAGAATGGAAATTACATGGTCGTATACCGAAGCCCTCATATTCCGAATTATTTGTAATACATATACACACAAAAATATACTTACACACACACAGATATGTATATACATATATATATATATATATATATATATATATATATATATATATATTTATATATATATATATGTATATATATTTATATATATATATATATATATATATATATATATATATATATATATATATATATATATATATATATATATTTGTGTGTGTTTGTGTGTGTATGTGTGTGTGTACAACATATCTTTGTAATCAAAATAAGAATATACTGTACATAACTTTCAAACATCAAAAACATTATCTACTAGGGAGAACATTCGTACATAAGTATATATGCACAAGTAAATGCAGAGCAAACCAGGTCCACACTAGACCTCATAATACACTTGGACCACTGATGTAAGCAATAGTCAGAACTGGTCTAAGGCTGATAAGCTTGAAAAATAATAAAACAACAACGAGTGCAGATATATGACTCTCACTGAATACATTCCCCATATATTGAACTGCTGAATGCTAGAATCAAAGACTGGCATATAAATTTTCCCTTGAAATAATTTCTAATTAATTTTCAGTGTATTGGTTTATTAAAAGACTGGAAGAGAATCTTGATACTGAGGAATTTCACTATGGAAAACAAGTTCTTCGAATAGCTCATGTATTCGTCACATTTGCAGGAGTAATTAACCCAATATGTTTGTCGACTTCATTTGGTCCAACTTGGAGTAACACCACAACATATGTCGCAATGAAGCTTCCAATCTGGTGAAAAAGTAAATTAAAGATAAGGTTAGAGAATGATCTCTCTCTCTCTCTCTCTCTCTCTCTCTCTCTCTCTCTCTCTCTCTCTCTCTCTCTCTCTCTCTCTCTCTCTCTCTCGCTAGCGACTCTTATTTTTTTTACTTTCAATTTCTATCATTTATTAAGAGTTTATTTACTTAGGTAACATACATAAAAAGCACTTGTCTGAAATTACTATAAGGGAATTACTTTCAAACCTGAAAGTGTATGAGATTTCCAATCTTAAAATAAAGTGAATATATTTTTTTATCTAATCTTTTTAGAAGAAAAAAAAAGGATGGAGGATCAGACGAGTTACTTTCCAGTTTATGTTTTTCATATATAACCAAATTGAATGATTTTGGTAAGTTGGTGGATGTGTTTGTCAGGCTCAAAACTTCAAAAGGAAGAAGAAGAGAAAGCAGAATAAGGCGGTAAAGAAAACGGGATGTGCAACAATATTGTTACATTTTCCTCCGGGAGTTTCTGAAAACCTTCGATTTGTTTTTCGTTTTGAAAATCAGAGATTATATAAAATTAGAAAAGGGGAATCTATACAGTCCTAGGAGTAGAGCTTGACCCTTACGGAGCCTGATACTCATAGAAAAATGATTAGTACTGTTTTAAGTAGATGTTTGTGCTTTGTGGGGGAAGTATATATAACCATATATACTGTATTTATATACGTATATACATATAAACAGTATATATATATTTATATATATGTATTTATGTATTTATATATGTATATATACAGTATATATATTATATATATATATATATATATATATATATATATATATATATATATATATATATACATATATACATATATATACATACATATATATATATATATATATATATATATATATATATATATATATATATATATATATATATATATATATATATATATATATATACATACACATACATGCACACACACTCATATATATATATATATATATATATATATATATATATATATATATATATATATATGTGTGTATAAAATAGAACCAGCGCAATTTCTATAAAGCCAAATTTTGAATATCCAATATCCAAACAAGCAATAATAATAATAGGGAGGTGGGGAATATGGGGAAAGGAAGAGTACCCCTGAATACAATCCAGTTTAGAGCTCAAAGGCTGGTACTCGGGATGGGAAAGATTAAGGAAATAGGGAGAAAGAGAAGTACAGGAGAAGAATAAAAGAGGGGGGCCCAATCCTCTTGCGATATTAGGGAATTGGTATTATTTATGTTTTTTGTTCAATAGAGTCCAAGCGTAAAGAATATAAGGAACCCATCAAATGAAATATCCGGGAAAGCATAATGATAATATACTACAGTGATACCTCTGGATACGAAAGTTTCTGCTTACGAAAAATTCAGGGTACGAAAAGCGATACGAAGATTTTCATGCCCCAGTATACGAAAAATTTTTCAGGATACGAAGAGCTTACGAGATCCCAACTCGTCGCTGAGAGTAATTTTAAAATGCGCGCGCCGCCAGACTTTGAACTTGGGTAAACTCACTTACAGCCTTCCTCTCACCCATTGGTTATCTCCCTACTCAGATGCTTGCTGCCGCCATAAGATCCTGCTTTCCTATGCAGTAGTAAAGAAAACAGACTGTTTTCTTAGGGCTTGGAGGGGATAACTAGGCTATGACTACATTATTGAATAATCTCATGGTGGTTTCTGGAATGGATTAGGCTGTTTTTAACGGTTGGGTTAATTATTAAATGATAGAAATGGCTGCATTGCATGTTTATTACTACAGTTCAGCGTGTTTATGAAAGAAAAGGTGTCTTTTCGTAAGGCTTGGAACGGATTAGGCTATTTACATGTAAAACGCGACTCAGGATACGAAAAAATTAGCATACGAAACCGTATCCTGAACGGATTACTTTCGTATGCTGAGGCATCACTGTATATTATTTCTCCTCCTCTGGTTTTGATAAATCTTTTGTAGTTTATATAGGAGATATTTATTTTAATGTTGCTACTGTCCATGAAATATTTTATTTTTATTTCTTTCTTTTCCTCACTAGGCTATTTTCATTGTTGGAGCCCCAGGGCTTATAGCATCCTGCTTTTCCAACTAAGGTTGCAGCTTAGCAAGTAATAATAATAATAATAATAATAATAATAATAATAATAATATGTAAACTTACCGAAATCAACGTATGATAGCCAAGAGTGAAGCAGCCGTTGATATCAATTCGTGACATTTCGTTTAGCCTTGAAGCGAGGAGCTGCGCCTGGTAAAGACGAAACATCAGTATCAACAGTAGTAACTACATCAGGAAGAGGGACAACAATAACAACAACACAATAATAATAATAATAATAATAATAATAATAATAGTAATAATAGTAATAATAAATATGATAATAATAATCATCACTCTCATCATCATCATCATCATCATCATCATCATAATAATAATAATGATAATAATAATAATAACAATCATGATCATTATCATCACCATCATCATCATCATCATCATCATCATAATAATAATAATAATAATAATAATAATAATAATAATAATATAGTGAGGTAAGTGACTGGTTTCAATAACAAAACCAATTTTGCTTTGGACAGAAAAATTATATTTTGCTAATATCTTTGGTCTTAGTCCTTACGTGAACTCTGTCTTCAAAGTTGGTTATAGAGGTAAGCCCAGACCGTAGATCAAAGGATGATTGTTGCATCTGTGGAAGAAAAGGGAATGTTAGAAATGTGTTTGCTTGTTTATTGGTTTTCGTCATAGGAAAATTAGTTTTTATTTAGCGAAGATGCATTCGCCTTCCTCGTTGGTTTTGGGATAACCAGTCAAGAACGTAAGACTAATTATTATCACTGTTTTAAATGAATTATCATTACTAAAATTAGTCTTATGTTATAATCTTATACAAAGCATCTAATATATTGTTATCATCATCATCGTCATCATCATCTCCTCCTACGCTTATTGACGCAAAAGGGCCTCGGTTAGATTTCGCTAGTAGTCTCTATCTTGAGCTTTTAATTCAATACTTCTCAATTCATCATCTCCTACTTAGAGCTTCATAGTTCTCAGCCATATAGGCCTGGGTCTTCCAATTCTTCTAGTACCTTGTGGAGCCCAGGTGAACATTTTGTGAACTAATCTCTCTTGGGGAGTGCGAAGAGCATACCCAAACCATCTTTATCTATATTGTTATCATACATTTTATTGATTTATTATCATGCATATTAAGGTACTTTGCCTTTGAGTATATTCCTTATTCAAAAGAAGAAATGGGACCAAACAAATGGAATGATATAATTATTTAGAGGTTTATAAACATTCGATTAGATAAAACCTTCGAATTTAGTAGCTCTAAAATTCCATGAACTTTGATAAAAAGATTCTGTAAAACAGATAGAAGATTAAATATGTAAGTAATTATGTAACAGAGAAAAATAAACAAACATCTAAAGATTAAAACCATATATGCCACAACACATTCCACTTTAGTAACAATGAAAAGTGCGATTTTTACATCTGATTTTCGTTCTTGCTTGCAAGTGTTAAAAGTTGCCACGATCATTATCTTTTGTGATTACATATAAATTCATAGATGGAAAAGGAAGGAATATTAAATATCTATCGACTACTGAGATCTTTGATAAAAGATGGAGTGTCTTTTCCCTTATAAATAATAAGTGAAGATTATCTTTGTACTAAAGCCATCTGTTAAAGGATGTCGTGAAGGTATCGATTGTGAAACTTGAAATAATTTTTTTGATTTTCAACGATTTTTAATAAACCCCATTTTGATTTTTTTTATAAGGCAATTAATTTTTTATGGGGTCTCTTCTCTTGAAAATTAGATTTAAAAATATTTATAACTGGTACTCTTGAAAAATTTAAATTTTCCTTCAAATACACACACACACACACACACACACACACATATATATATATATATATATATATATATATATATATATATATAGATATTTATATAAATATAGATATATATACATATATATATATAAATATATATATATATATATATATATATATATATATATATATATATATATATATATATATATATATACTGTATATATATGTATATATATATATATATACATATATATATATATACATATATATATATATATATATATATATATATATATATATATATCTATATATATATATATATATCTATCTATCTATCTATCTATCTATCTATATATATATATATATATATATATATATATATATATATATATATATATATATATATATACATATATTACATATATTTATATATTTTGACTTAATGACGAGAAGATCTCTTTATATCATCGACAGGATGCCTTTCAAGTTCTTTAGTCATAACACTATGATGGTAATAAACTGTGAATTAACAGAATGTGCATTCGTTTATGAAAGGCCCTCATCACTCCTGGGATCCTCGAGAAATTACAAATTGTCAAAAAATAATCCATAAATATAAAACGGTCGGGATGATAAATCTATGAAATGCAAATGTACAGACGAACAATTATCTTTATCTTTGAATATAGACTTGAACTGTTAAAAACCCGTAATTTTAATCGCAAATTCTCCGTAAAGATATTCTGTTCTCAGACATATTTCAGTAAAATAAAGGCAACTGCAGTTTTACCATAATTTGATATTATCTTTTTCGGGTTGGTGACTGTAATATCACTTCTTTACGTAAATATATCCGTTTTTAAAACGGTAAATGCCAGGCAACATTAATTCAAGGATTTTTACTGTTTATTTAACGGCAAATTTCTAACAGTGTATTTAAGATATTTGCAAAATGTCGTAACTTCTCTCACCTGATTGGTAAAGACTTGTCCGGTATGACAGGGGATGAACATGAAGCCAAAGAAAATCAGAATCCCAGAAGCGAATTCTATTTGGCCATTTGTAGTGAAAAACTTGTAGCAAGAAGTGATTGTAGTGATACTGCAACCAAAGATGCAGAGAGACACGAATGGGGAAAAGAAACCCACTACATTTCTCAACACGCAGTCCGCCTGGAAAACAAGGTATATGGATAGCAAATTTATGGTTTTAATAATCAATGGCGCATTATGCAGTTGTGGAACTCAAGATATTCTAATAATTTGTTAAAATATAGACCTTCTATGAATTGTAGAATTAAATTTCCTTGGATTCTGATAATCCAGTGTTCCTTTGATTTCTAACCTAAGCTTGTATATCTAGAACCATTAACTATAGTCGTTGTTTTTTTAGCTAAGTTATTCAAAAAGATATCCTACAATATGAGCTGAACGTATCTTTCAACTGACTGAATACTATGGAAAAAGCTTTTCATAGGAGAGGAATTCTTATACATTTTCATTGAAGAAGATAGTCACTGATTTTATTCCATTTTCCCTTAGCTTCATTTCATTAAGAAACTAACTTCACCGAATAAGCCCAGTGCATTCCATTCCTATATCCACTGCAGATGATTAAATGTTTCCATGGCAGATTATTGAGTGTTACTTCCACAGAATATCTAGGGTTATGTAGTGATCTCTAAGATGATTTTGTATCCAAACTGCAGATTAGTTTGTAGCTAGGCAGCAAATTATTTAGCACCACTCCATTAGAATATCGAATGTCTCCTAAGTAGACTATTTTGTATCCCATAGCAAATTAGATACAAGAAAGATTGCAAAGTATAGATGAACTCTGGTACTGGAGTGATATTGGCAAAGTCTGGAGAGAATAAGCAGATCTTGGAAAAAAGTTCAAAGAAAAAAGGAACCGCGGGCTGCACCACCATAGGTCAAAAGTCCAGTGTTTAAACTTGAACATATAGCTATTACCTTGGATGCTGCTGTTTTTTACCTTAGATTACCTTAAAACCTTTCCAACTTCCTTAAATTTGAAATTAGTAAAACCGAAATTACCTTACATCTATCATTACCTTAAAAATTACCTTGAAGCCATGCAAATTACCTAAAACAAAGGTAATTACAATATTATTGCCTTGAAAATTACCTTAAAACCATGCAAATTACCTGAAACCAAGGTAAGTACTTTTAAAGTTTAAATCTTGGTTATGACACCCATAATGGCAAAGTACTGGGATTCACGGGCCATTTAAGTCTCTTATCTATCATTTTTTACAAATCCTGCTATCTACCTTTCTTCACCTGTTATGCAACTCCTCTCTTCTGTAATTTGACCATTACGTATGTATATGTGTATGCATATATATATGTACAACAACAACAATAACAACAACAACAATAACAACAAATGCAGCCGTATTTAGTCTATTGCATAGCAAAGGCCTCAGACATGTCAGATCATGCCTGGGGTCTTGCCAGCATATATATAAACATATATATATATATATATATATATATATATATATATATATGTATATATATATATATACATACATACAGTAATACCAAGACATATGAGTGTCCCAACACATGAGAAATTTGATATGCAAGGAAAATTTCGAGCAGATTTTTGCCCCGAGATACGAGACAAATTTGAGATACGAGGATATGAGACGGTTCCCTAGGCGGCCGCTAGGTATCTGATTGTGGGAGAGGCTGCTTGAGAGGACAGCATCACTTGCTCTTTTTTGCCAGAGCTCCGTCGCGTAAAGCTATCTCCGAGCATCGACTGTAGTGTTTGCATTTTTTATGTGTAACGCAAGATTAACATTTATTTTCAAGAGTGTGTACAGTAGGCTAATTTAACTAAAGTTAAATTTAAAGTTTAAGTTATGTTACGTAGTTTTACAAAAGTGGAGAGTACCGAACGTGTTGCTGTCAAGTCTCTCTCCTTCCCCTTTCTCTCTCACTCCTCCTCACACACACACCGCCATTAGCCGCTAACGTCTGTCTCGAAGGTAAGAACTCCATAATAATGTCACATTTTATTGCAGATCATAACCAGTATATAGGTATTTTTTATTTTGTGAGCGTAGGTTGTGAATTAGAACAATTAAAAACATGTTTTTCCAATGCAATATACTGTTTTTAGGTGTTTTTTCAGAGGGTGGGAACGGATTAATGTTTTTAGTTATTTTATATGGGAAAAATTGATCCGAGGTACGAGCGAATTGACATACAAGCTCGGGTCCCGGAATGCATTAATCTCGTATCTCAAGGTATTACTATATATATATATATATATATATATATATATATGTATATATATATATATATATATATATATATATATATATATATATATATATATATATATATATATATATATATATATATATATATATGTCTGTGTGTGTGTGTATTTATTGTACATGCATGCTTCCTTATGTACTTATTTCATTGTTTAAAATATAGTATAACTACCTCATACTCAGTTACCTTGCTCTAAATTCAATTAAGTCCATTAAACCATTGACTCTCTTATATAGGCGAATATGTATTCCTTTAACAATCATTTTGTTTCACTCTGCTTCATTGTCACTTAGCACGACGGTGATATAAGATATTTCTTTTCCGTTGATAGTAGTTATCAGAGACGCTTTAACAAAAAAAATAAAAAGAACTTTTTTTCTGATCAAATTTTGAAGTTACACATCATAATCTAAGCGTTATCTCATCTCATAAAACACGCATTTTATGATATTATGATTTAAAGGTTTATGAGCATCAAATATCCCAAGCTAACTTAAATCTATACAGACAAGAGAAGGAAATTACTCACCAAGTGTACTTCTCTCTGCAGATCCAAAAGCTTTCTCGTGGACATGGATTTGTCGCTGGGTTGTTGGTCTGTGTGAGATGTGTGCCATGTGATGTCGTCAATTTGCTTTGAGATTCTTAAGGTTGCATACTTAGTGGAAGCTTGAAAGAGCATGAAGACTGCCGAAGAGGTCAACAGATATAAGATATTGATATAAATCACGATAATGGTATTAAAATCAATTGAGTAAAGAAAAAAAGGGAATAATGTGCAAACTATCGTTATAAAATGAAAAATGAAGATCGGGTTTACAATCCATTTGGCTCTGAAGGCGAATGCGTATGTTTTGCCCGATATTCCCACGAGACCTCTGTAGAATTGGACCAAGTCCTTATTGTAAACAGTTAAAAGTATGTTGTTCACTACGTCCATGGAGACGAGAGCGGCAAAGGAAACAAGGAAAGCAGTATCCCCTACATCTGTGGTGTTATTTTGAAATGTTGGCTTAATCGCTTGAAAGCAAACACCAATAATAAGCAAGAGTTTATTAAAAATGTTCAATAAGAAATAGGGTATGGAGAACACAAGAGACCCATCTGGCTTCCAAGTGTAGTGAAAGACACCGAGAAAACGGAGGAAGAAGAGGAGAAAATAGACCAATTCAAGACATTCGGCTTCCATGTCGCTTTTCTGGAGAACCATAATCTTTTTAAACACAAGCGATTGAGAAAATAGATTAGAATCTTTAGAATTAGTCTATTGTGTGGGGAAATTCTTAGAAAAAACTCTGCAATTACAATTATGGAATTTTGACTCGGAATGAGTTTCAAAAAATCTCCCCCAAAACACACTTTGGATTGTGGGATAAATCCTCAGTAAAAAATGTTTAAAGAACCAATTTGAGACGCAAGGATTACCCGCCTCTGCTGACACCTACCAAAACTGTGGGCTTCTGGATGGTTTTAGAGTCTACCCCTCCCTTGAGGTCGATAGGGATTCAATCAAGATGAAAGGTTGTTGAGCAATAATGACTCTTCCTTAAATTTCATTTGCATGAATAAATAAACTCAATCACCTGTTAACAAACTTCCTCGTGTTATGGCGGTGACTGACACTGTTCAATATCTTCTTATTCCGGCCTTGTTCATTTAATGTTTGAACTTCTATTTTATGTTCGGAGGTGTTGATCAATTATCGTATATATGTATATACAGTATATACACACACGCGCACACACACACACACACACACATATATATATATATATATATATATATACATATACAGTATATAAAAATACTGGTAAATACTCACACACACATGAAAATATATATATATATATATATATATATATATATATATATATATGTATATATATAGTTACACAAATACATATATATATATACATATATATATATATATATATATATATATATATATATATATATATATATACAGTATATAAATACCGGTGAATACTTACACAAATATATATATATATATATATATATATATATATATATATATATATACATATATATATATATATATATATATATATATATATATATATATATATATATAGTAAAGTACATTTTATAGATTTATATAGATACACAGCTCTCTCTCTCTCTCTCTCTCTCTCTCTCTCTCTCTCTCTCTCTCTGTGTGTGTGTGTATATATATATATATATATATATATATATATATATATATATATATATATATATATGATCCAAAGTTTTCTGAAAAATGATGCAGGGTAAATTAAATTGCAAGAGTGACTATTCTCTTATCATTAGGAACTTGGAATTTCCAAAACAATAAATATTCTAATCTGCCTTCTGGTCGAAAGGAGGTAAGCAATTTTCTTCAGTGTTTTTTCAAAACATTATTAAGAGTTTTGTTAAAAATTCTTTATGGTGCATGGAATTACTGTATACGAAATCCAGTTTTGTTTTGATATTTGAGGGACGTTATGATATGTATGTTCCTTATTCTGGTTTTCTAATCAGTGCGTGAGGCTACTAATTAAAATGATGAAAATTATGATAGTTAATATATGATCAAAATGTTATTCAAGATTATGAATGATAAAAAGGCAGATGAAAAGTTAATAGCCATGATGCATTGGTAAAAACAAAAGGATAATTTTTTTTTTCCTTGTTCATAAAAAAATGGAATGAATTGCTATAAAGAACTTCTTTCTGATACTTTTAACATGGTGCTATATACGGTGCTAATTTGTTCAGTACAAAAACTGTGCATTTATGGAACCATATTCGATCGCAGGCTATCGCTCACATACTCACTTGGCTGTAAATGGGCACCGTCATCTGGTAACCTCAACAGCACGTTAAGGGATCACCATAGGCCATATGGGCATATAGAGGCTGTGACTAGAATGTTTTGGTTACAATTGATTTATAGAATTCAGGGAGGTAGAGGGAGAACAGCTCCCTCATTTTGTAATATTATGTTAAAGTTAGATGTTGGACAGCAAAAAAGGTAGAAAAAAAGTGGGAACAGAATTAGAGAAGACTGAAAAGTATGTGCAGTTAAGAGGGGCTGAAAAATCAACACAGAACGCTTTAGTTATTAACATATTGTTCCTTACGAGGTGTATTACAGTAAGACCTCATTCAGTATTAGTCAGAGTAGACTTTACTTGCTTCCTTCCAGCAGGTTACGTGTCCTCAGCACATACTCTATAGAGTGTAGACAAACATGGCACTTATTAGAATAGACCAATATATACAAAGGGCGTTTCTTTTTCTCGGCCTAGACATTAAGGTATAACGAATGGCTACATGTTTGATAAAATAAATTTCGATTGGTTAAGGGAAGATGACGTTCTTCAATCTTTTGATTATAAATTCGACAGTGTTTTCTCTGCTAAAGAAGAAAGACATTGATTTTTGGTGTCAAAATTCAATTTAACAATGAAAACAGCACTGGAGAAGAAGTCGAATCCATATATACCTGTATTTCTTTCAAATCAATTAAGGATCTAAAGGAAATAAGCATGGATTTTGAATTTCTTGAACACGTGCATTTTTCATACCTTTCTCTCCGTTAGTTTGGAGTATTCCATTACAGCTTTAAGCTAATGGATCACCCTTATTCTCCATACCTTTTAACATCGTTAACGTTGACGAAAGGCCCTATATCTCTTGCCTTCTCATTATTCATTACGATCAACCTCCTTAGCTCACTCTTGTTGCCTCTTTACAATATGTAATCGGTGCAATTCTTTTTAGTGAGGCCGAATTGCACCGACTCGCAGGGGTGCTGTTTTAGCTCGGAAAAGTTTCCTAATAGATGTTTGGTCGGAAGTATTTTTGTCCGATCAATCAGCTATTGGGAAACATTTCCGAGCTAAAAGGGCACCCCTGCGAGTCGGTGCAATTCTGCCTCACCAAAAAGAAATGACTATAGGTACGATTGCATACGAATCTTCTTCTAATCTCTGGCCGAAGATGGGCTTTTACCTTTATTGCAAAGTTGGTTGTACAGCCTATCTTCATTTATCATTATTATTATTTTTATTATTACTTGCTAAGCTACAACCCTAGTTGGAAAAGCAGGATGTTATAAGCCCGGGGGCTCCAACTAGGAAAATAGCTCAGTGAGGAAAGGAAAAAGGAAAATAAAATATTTTACGAAGAGTAACAACAATAAATACCTCCTATATAAACTATAAAAACTTAAACAAAACAAGAGGAGGAAGAGAATAAGATAGGAGAGAGTGCTCGAGTGTACCCTCAAGCAAGAGAACTCTAACCTAAGACAGTGGTAGACCATGGTACAGAGGTTGTGGCACTATCCAAGACTAGAGAACAATGGTTTGATTTTGGAGTGTCCTTCTCCTAGAAGAGCTGCTTACCATAGCTAAAGAGTATCTTCCACCCTTACCAAGAAGAAAGTGGCCACTGATCTTAACCATAGTATTGGCCAGTACTATGGCTAGTACTCTTCAACAACTAATCTCAACGTAAAAAAGTAAATAGCAAATATTAAGTCTCAATATTACACTGCATTCTAGAAGTTTTATTCAAACTGTGAAAAAGTTGTGGAATACTCTCCCTAATCAGGTAGTTGAATCAGTGGAACTTCAAAAGTTCAATCTTGCAGCGAATGTTTTTATGTCGAACAGGAGGAGGAGGAGGAGGAGGGGGAGAAGGAGGAGTAAGGGAAGGAGGAGGAGGTAGTGGTAGTTACTGCTTAGAAGGAGAATCTCCCTCCATGAGAACTTTGGATAAAGTATCGAGAGTTCTCTCTTTTGAATGACATTTAACATCTCTAACTAAATCTGCTAATTAGTTTTTATACACAATTGATCATCTTCTTTTACACTCATACAGTCAACCTTTACCAAGGAGCCTATCTTGATATGAATGTTTTTTC
>NC_090746.1:95803923-95816423 GCF_036898095.1 Palaemon carinicauda
AAGGATGATTGTTGCATCTGTGGAAGAAAAGGGAATGTTAGAAATGTGTTTGTTTGTTTGTTGGTTTTCGCCATTGAAAAATTAGTTTTTATTTAGCGAAGATGCATTCGCCTTCCTCGATGGTTTTGGGATAACCAGTCAAGAACGTAAGACTAATTATTATCACTGTTTTGAATGAATTATCATTACTAAAATTAGTCTTATGTTATAATCTTATACAAAGCATCTAATATCATATTGTTATCATCATCATCATCATCATCATCATCTCCTCCTCCGCTTATTGACGCAAAAGGGCCTCGGTTAGATCTCTCTAGTAGTCTCTATCTTGAGTTTTTAATTCAATACCTCTCAATTCATCATCTCCTACTTAGAGCTTCATAGTTCTCGGCCATGTAAGCCTGGGTATTCCAATTCTTCTAGTACCTTGTGGAGCCCAGCTGAACATTTTGTGAACTAATCTCTCTTGGGGAGTGCGAAGAACATGCCCAAACCATCTTTATCTCTATTGTTATCTTACATTTTATTAATTTATTATCATGCATATTAAGGTACTTTGTCTTTGAGTATATTCCTTATTCAAAAGAAGAAATGGGACCAAACAAATGGAATAATATGATTATTTAGAGGTTAAAATCATTCGATTAGATAAAACCTTTAAATTTAGTAGCTCTAAAAATCCATGAACTTTGATACAATGATTCTATAAAACAGATAGAAGATTAAATATGTAAGTAATTATGTAAAAGAGAAAAATAAACAAATATCTAAAGATTAAAACCATATACGCCACAACACATTCCACTTTAGTAACAATGAAAAGTGCGATTTTTACATCTGATTTTCGTTCTTGCTTCCAAGTGTTAAAAACTGCCACGATCATTATCTTTTGTGGTTACATATAAATTCATAGATGAAAAAGGAAGGAATATTAAATATCTATTGACTACAGATATCTTTGATAAAAGATGGAGTGTCTTTTCCCTTATAAATAATAAGTGAAGATTATCTTTGTAATGAGGCCATCTGTAAAGGGATCTCGTGAAGGCATCGATTGTGAAACTTTAGATAAATTTTTTTTTATTTTCAACGATTTCTAACATCTCCCCCTTTTGATTTTTTTTTTTGTAAGGCAACTAATTTCATATGGGATCTCTTAGAAATTAGATTTCCAAATATTCATAACTCGTACGCCTGAAAAGTAAAAGATTTTCCTTCATATATTTATATATATATATATATATATATATATATATATATATATATATATATATATATATATATATATATATAAATATATAAGAATATATATTAACCCAGCCACTGAGGGGGGCAAGCCAGCCTGAACTTGGTGGCAGTCCCAAGCCCGGGTAAATGGGGAGGGTTGGCGGCAGGAAAGGCATCCGTCCGGCCATGAGCAATCAGCCAAAACCAATATAGCCAGTGGATATTGTGAGATTAGAATCAATGCTAGGGCATGTATATGATGAAGTGTGATACAGAGGTGGATGGAGAACGCTGGCCAAAAACATCGATCCCACATAAAGTTGGAAAAGATGCTCACAAAGAAGATATATATATATATATATATATATATATATATATATATATATATATATATATATATATATATATGTATATATATATATAGATTATATATACATATACATATACATATATATATATATATATATATATATATTACATACACACATGTGTGTATATATATATATATATATATATATATATATATATATATATAGTATATATATATATATATATATATAGTATATAGTACATACACACGTATATATATATACAGTATATAGTATATAGTATATAGTATATAGTATATAGTGTATAGTATCTAGTATATACTATATAGCATATAGTTGTGAAGAAGTATCAGTTACATCTGTGGGAAATGGTACTTGTAAAATAAGTGTGAAAGAACTATTTTTTATGTGATTGCATCTTTAGTATAGGAAGTGCTTGAGTGCATACAGTATAAGGACTTTAGTGTAAAGGATCGCAGGAAGGCTGATCCCTTCTCCTTGAATAGAATTTGATAAGAGAAACAAATGAAAGGCATCACTTCTAAATTTTACAAGAGGTATTGGTATCAAAAAGAAAACTTGACTCTTATTCAACTTCAAATAAAAAAAAAAATAAAAAAATTTTATACCTTTGTTAATATTTTTCTCTTGTACTCATAGCAGTTGGTAGGTATTGGTAATTTCTATTTATTTAATGTGAATTGGTATTGGGTAGAACAACTATCTTTATACCTCACCCGAGGTGGAAAGGATGACTCCTGGGATCCTCGAGAAATTACAAATTGTCAAAAAATAACCTATAAATATAAAACTGTCGGAATGGTAAATCTATGAAACACAAATATACAGACGAACAGGAATTTTTATTTTTGAATAAAGACTTAAACTGTTAAAAAACCGTAATTTTAATCGGAAATTCTCCGTAAAGATATGCTGTTCTCTGCCATATTTCAGTAAAATACAGACAACCGGAATTTTACCTTACTTTGATATCATCTTTTCCGGGTTGGTGACCGTAATATCGCTCTCTTTACGTCAATATATCGGTTTTCAAAACGGCAAATGCCTGGCAACATTCATTCCAGAAATTTTACCGCTTATTCAACGGCAAATCTGTAACCGTGTATTTAAGATATTTGCAAAATGTCGTAACTTCTCTCACCTGATTGGTAAAGACTTGTCCGGTATGACAGGGGATGAACATGAAGCCCAAGAAAATCAGAATCCCAGAAGCGAATTCTATTTGGCCTTTTGTAGTGAAAAACTTGTAGCAAGAAGTGATTGTAGTGATACTGCAACCAAAGATGCAGAGAGACACGAATGGGGAAAAGAAACCCACTACATTTCTCAACACGCAGTCCACCTGGAAAACAAGGTATATGGATGGCAAATTTATGGTTTTAATAATCAATGGCGCATTATGCAGTTGTGGAACTCAAGATATTCTAATAATTTGTTAAAATATAGACCTTCTATGAATTGTAGAATTAAATTTCCTTGGATTCTGAAAAATCCAGTATTCATTTGATTTTTAACCTAAGCTTGTATATCTGGAAACATTAACTATAGTCCATGTTTTATGAGCTAAGCTATTCAAAAGACCTTTGCACAAGCAGTCATGTTTGAAAGATACCCTACATTATGAGCTGAACGTATCTTTCAACTGACTGAATACTATGGAAAAAGCTTTTCATAGGAGAGGAATTCTTATACATTTACATTGAAGAAGATAGTCACTGATTTCATTCCATTTTCCCATAGCTTCATTTAATTAAGAAACTAACTGTACTGAATAAGCCCAGTGCATTCCATTTCCATTTCCAATGCAAATGATTAAATGTTTCCATGACAGATTATTGAGTGTCACTTCCACAGAATATCTAGGGTTATGTAGTGGTCTCTAAGATTATTTTGTATCCAAACTGCAGATTAGTTTGTAGGTAGGCAGCAAATTATTTAGCACCACTCCATTAGAACATCGAATGTCTCCTAAGTAGACTATTTTGTATCCCATAGCAAATTAGATACAAGAAAGATTGCAAAGTACAGGTGAACTCTGGTACTGGAGTGATATTGGCAAAATCTAGAGAGAATAAGCAGATCTTGGATAAAGGGACATAGAAAACGGGAACCGCAGGCTGCACCACCATATGTCAAAAGTTCAATGTTTAAACTTGAACATATAGCTATTACCTTAGATGCTGCTGCTTTTTACCTTAGATTACCTTAAAACCTTTCCAACTTCCGTGAATTTGAAGTTAGTAAATCCGAAATTACCTTACATCTATCTTTACCTTAAAAATTACATTGAAGCCATGCAAATTACCTAAAACTAAGGTAATTACAATATTATTGCATTGAAAAGTACCTTGAAACCATGCAAATTACCTGAAACTAAGGTAAGTACCTTTGAAGTTTAAACCTTGGCTATGACACTCATAATGGAAAAGTACTCGGATTCACGGGCGATTCAAGTCTCTTATCTATCATTTTTCACAAAACCTGCTATCTACCTTTCTTCACCTGTTATGTAACTCCTCTCTTCTGTAATTTGACCATTACGTATGTATATGTGTATGCATATATATATGTACAACAACAACAACATTAACAACAATAACAACAACAACAATAACAACAAATGCAGCCGTATTTAGTCTATTGCATGGCAAAGGCCTCAGACATGTGAGATCATGCCTTGGGTCTTGCCAGCATATATATATATATATATATATATATATATATATATATATATATATATATATATATATATATATATATATTTAGTAATACCAAGACATATGAGTGTCCCAACATACGAGAAATTTGATATGCGAGGAAAGTTTCGAGCAGATTTTTGTCCCGAGATACGAGACAAATTTGAGATACGAGGATATGAGACGGTTCCCTCTGCGGCTGCTAGATGGCTGAGTGTGGGAGAGGCTGCCCACGACGACAGCATCGCTTGCTCTTTCCTGCCAGAGCTCCGTCGCGTAAAGCTATCTCCGAGCATCGGCCGTAGTGTTTGCATTTTTTACGTGTAACGTAAGATTAACATTTATTTTCAAGTGTGTGTACAGTAGGCTAATTTAACTAAAGTTAAATTTAAAGTTTAAGTTATGTTACGTAGTGTTACAAAAGTGTAGCGTACCGAACGTGTTGCTGTCAAGTCTCTCTCACTCCTCCTCTACACACACACCGCCATTATCCGCTAACGTCTGTCTCGAAGGTAAGAATTCCATAATAATGTCACATTTTATTGCAGATTATAACCAGTATATAGGTATTTGTTATTTTGTGAGCGTAGGTTGTGAATTAGAACAATTAAAAACATGTTTTTCCACTGCAATATACTGTTTTTAGGTGTTTTTTCAGAGGGTGGGAAGGGATTAATTTTTTCAGTTATTTTATTTGGGAAAAATTGATCCGAGGTACGAGCGAATTGCCATACAAGCTCGGGTCCCGGAATGCATTAATCTCGTATCTTGAGGTATTACTATATATATATATATATATATATATATATATATATATATATATATGTGTGTGTGTGTGTGTGTGTGTGTGTATTTTTTGTACATGCATGCTTCCTTATGTACCTATTTCATTATTCAAAGTACAGTATAACTACCTCATGCTGAGTTCCCTTGCTCTAAATTCAATTAAGTCCATTAAACCATTGACTCTCTTATATAGGCGAATATATATTCCTTTAACAATTATTTTGTTTCACTCTGCTTCATTGTCACCTAGCACGACGGTGATATAAGATATTTCTTTTCCGTTGAGAGTAGTTATCAGAGACGCTTTAACAAAAAAATAAAAAGAACTGTTTTTTTTCTGATCAAATTTTGAAGTTTCACCATTAAGATACGCATCGTAATCCAAGCGTTATCTCATCTCATAAAACACACATCTATGATTTTATGATTTAAAGGTTTATGAGCATCAAATATCCCAAGCTAACTTAAATCTATACAAACAAGAGAAGGAAATTACTCACCAAGTGTACTTCTCTCTGCAGATCCAAAAGCTTTCTCGTGGATATGGATTTGTCGCTCCACATTTTTTGAGCGATGGGTTGCTGGTCTGTGTGAGACGTGTGCCATGTGATGTCGTCAATTTGCTTTGAGATTCTTAAGGTTGCATACTTAGTGGAAGCTTGAAAGAGCATGAAGACTGCCGAAGAGGTCAACAGATATAAGATATTGATATAAATCAGGATAATTGTAATAAAATCAATTGAGTAAAGAAAAAAAGGGAATAATGTGCAAACTATCGTTATAAAATGAAAAATGAAGATCGGGTTTACAATCCATTTGGCTCTGAAGGCGAATGCGTATGTTTTGCCCGATATTCCCACGAGACTTCTGTAGAATTGGACCAAGTGCTTATTGTAAACAGTTAAAAGTATGTTGTTCACTATGTTCATGGAGACGAGAGTTGCTAAGGAAACAAACAAAGCAGTATCCCCTACATCTGTGGTGTTATTTTGAATTGTTAGATTAATCGCTTGAAAACAAACACCAATAATAAGCAAGAGTTTATTAAAAATGGCCAGTAAAAAATAGGAAATGGAGAACACAAGAGACCCATCTGGCCTCCAGGTGTAGTGAAAGACACCAAGAAAACGGAGGAAGAAGAGGAGAAAATAGACCAATTCAAGACATTCGGCTTCCATGTCGCTTTTCTGGAGAACCATAATCTTTTTAAACACAGACGTTTGAGAAAATAGATTAAAATCTTTAGAATTGTGTGAAGAAATTCTTAGAAAAAACTCTGCAATTACAATTCGGATTTTGACTCGGAATAAGTCGCAGAAAATCGCCCCCAAAAACACACTTTGGATTGTGGGATAAATCGGCAGGAAAAAGTTTAACGAACAAATTTCGAGACGCAAGGATTACCCGGCTCTGCTGACACCTACCAAAACTATGGGCTTCTGGAAGGGCCAAAGTCTACCCCTCCCTTGAGGTCGATAGGGTTCCAATAAGTCTAATTTGTATGCACATTACCAAGATGAAAGGGTGTTGAGTAATAACGACTCTCTTCGTTGAATTTCATTAACATGAATAAATAAACCCAATCACCTGGTAAACAAAGTGCCTCGTGTTATGGCGGTGACCGACTCTGTTCAATATCTTCTTATTCCGGCCTTGTTCAGGTAATGTTTGAACTTCTATTTTATGTTCTCAGGTATTGATCAATTATCATATGTATAAATATATATATATATATATATATATATATATATATATATATATATATATATATATATATATATATATGTACCGGTAAATACTCACACACGCACTGATATATATATATATATATATATATATATATATATATATATATATATTTGTAAATATATATACATATGTATTTATATATATATATGTATATATAAGTACATTTTATACATTTATATACAGATATACACAGCACTTTCTCTCTCTCTCTCTCTCTCTCTCTCTCTCTCTCTCTCTCTCTATATATATATATATATATATATATATACATACATATATATATATATATATATATATATATATATATATATATATATATATATATGTATATATATATATATACATATATATATATATATATATATATATATATACTGCATATATATGCATATATATATATATATATATATATATATATATATATATATATATATATATATATGTATATATATATATGATCCAAAGTTTTCTGAAAAACGATGCAGGGTAAATTATATTGCAAGAGTGACTATTCTCTTTTCATTAGGAACTTGGAATTTCCAAAACAATAAATATTCTAATCTGCCTTCTGGACGCAAGGAATTAAGTAATATTCTTTAGTGTTTTTTCAAAACCTTATTACGTTTCCTTACAACTTCTTTATGGTGTATGGAATTACTATATACAAAAGCCACTTTTGTTTTGATATTTCAGGGAAATTAAGATATGGATGTTCCTTATTCTGGTTTTGTAATCAGTGCGTGAGGCTACTAATTAAAATTATGAAAATTATGATAGTTAATATATGATCAAAATGTTATTTAAGATTGTGAATGATAAAAAGGCAGATGAAAAGTTAGTAGCCATGATGCATCGGTAGAAACAAAAAGATAATTTATTTTTTGTCGGAAACTTGGATTTACTTGTTCATAAAAAATGGAATGAATTGCTACAAAGAACTTCTTTCTGGTACATGTAACATAGCGATATATACTGTGAGAATTTGTTCAGTACAAAAACCGTTCATTTATGGAACCATATTCGATCGCAGGCTATCACTCACATATTTGCTCGGCCGTAAATGGCTACCGTCATCTGGTAACCTCAACAGCACGTTAAGGGATCACCATAGGCCATATGGGCATATAGAGGCTGTGACTAGAATGTTTTGGTTACATTTGATTTATAGAATTCAGGGAGGTAGAGGGAGAACAGCTCCCCCATTTTGTAATATTAAGCAAAAGTTAGAAGATACTGGACAGCAAAAAAGGTAGAAAAAAAGTGGAAACGGAATTAGAGAAGACTGAAAGGTAGGTGCAGTTAGGAGGGGCTGAAAAACCAACACAGAACGCTTTAGTAATTAGCATATTGTTCCATGTGAGGTGTATTGCAGTAAGACCTCATTCAGTATTGGTCAGAGTAGACTTTTACTGCTTCCTGCCAGCAGGTTACGTGTCCTCAGCACATAATGTATTGAGTGTAGACAAACATGGCGCTTATTAGAATAGAGCAAATATATACAAAGGGCGTTTCTTTTTTCGGCCCAGACATTGAGGTATAACGAATGCCTACATGTTTGATAAAATAAATTTCGATTGGTTAAGGGAAGATGACGTTCTTCAATCTCTTAATTATAAATTCGACAGTGTTTTTTATGCTTTAAGAAGAAAAACATTGATTTTTAGTGTCAAACTTCAATTTAACAATGAAAACAGCATTGGAGAAGAAGTCGAATCCACATATACCTGTATTTCTTTCAAATCAATTAAGGATCTAAAGGAAATAAGAATGGATATTGAATTTCTTGAAAACGTGTATTTTTCAAACCTTTCTTTCCGTTTGCTTAGAGTATTCCATTACAGCTTTAAGCTAATGGATCACCCTTATTCTCCATACCTTTTAACATCGTTAACGTTGGCGAAGGGCCCTATATCTCTTGCCTTCTCATTATTCATTACGATCAACCTCCTTAGGTCACTCTTGTTGCCTCTTTACAATATGTACTCGGTGCAATTCTTTTTAGTGAGGCAGAATTGCACCTACTTGCAGGGGTGCTCTTTTAGCTCGGAAAAGTTTCCTAATAGCTGATTGGTCGGAAGTATTTTTATTCGACCAATCAGCTATTGGGAAACATTTCCGAGCTAAAAGGGCACCCCTGCGAGTCGGTGCAATTCTGCCTCACTAAAAAGAATTGACTATAGGTACAACTGCATACGAATCTTCTTCTAATCTCTGGCCGGAGATGATCTTTTACCTTTATTGCAAAGTCGGTTGTACAGCCTATCTTTATTTGTTTGATCTTAAGCATAGTATTGCCCAGTACTATGGCTAGTACTGTTAACTAGTACAACTATCTTTATAAAAGGAAAAAAATGTGTTAGGAAAATGTAATTGTATTTTCATAATAAAAGATAAAACAAAAAAAAAAATCAACATAAAAAAGTATGTAGCAAATATTAATTCTCAATACTACACTGTATTCTAGAGGTTTTATTCAAGCTGTGAAAAAGTTGAGGAATGATTTTCGTAATCGGGTAGTTGAATCGGCGGAACTTCAAAAGTTCAATCTTGCAGCGAATGTTTTTATGTCAAACAGGCTGACACAAGTCTCTTTTTATAGATTGCGTATAAAGGATCTATTCACATGTTTTTACTGTTCTCAAAATATTTTAATCACTCATTACTTCGCTTGTAGTTTATTTATTACCTTATTTCCTTTCTTCTCTGGACCATTTTCCCTGCTGGAGCCTTTTGGCTCATAGCATCTACTTTTCCAAGTATGGGTGTAGCTTAGCTAATAATAATAATAATAATGATAATAATAATAATAATAATGTTAATAATAGTAATAATAATAATAATAATAATAATAACAATGATAATACTACTACTACTACTACTACTACTACTACTACTAATAATAATAATAATAATAACAGAACACATTGGGAAAATGAAAGATATGTAAATTCACGGTTTCTTTTCCCTTATAAATAATAAGTGAAGATTATCTTTGTACTAAAGCCATCTGTTAAGGGATGTCGTGAAGGTATCGATTGTAAAACTTGAAATAATTTTTTCGATTTTCAACGATTTTTAATAAACCCCATTTTGATTTTTCTATAAGGCAAGTAAATTTACATGGGATCTCTTAAAGATTAGATTTCAAAATATTTACAACTGGTACTCTTGAAAAAATAAAACTTTCCTTCAAATACATACATACATACATATATACATATATATATATATATATACTGTATATGTATATATATATGTATATATATATATATATATACACACACACACACACACACACACACACACATATATATATATATATATATATATATATATATATATATATATATTGACTTAATGGCAAGAAGATATCTTTATATCATTGACAGGATGCCCTTTAAGTTCTTTTGACGTAACACTATGATGGTAATAAACTGTGAATTAACAGAATGTGCCTTCGTTTATGAAAGGCCCTCATCACTCCTGGGATCCTCGAGAAATTACAAATTGTCAAAAAATAATCTATAAATATAAAACGGTCGGGATGATAAATCTATGAAATGCAAATGTACAGACGAACAATAATTTTTATCTTTGAATATAGACTTGAACTGTTAAAAACCCGTAATTTTAATCGCAAATTTTCCGTAAATATATGCTGTTCTCAGATATATTTCAGTAAAATACAGGCAACCGCAGTTTTACCATAATTTGATATTATCTTTTACGGGTTGGTGACCGTAATATCACTTCTTTACGTAAATATATCCGTTTTTAAAACGTTAAAGGGCAAGCAACATTAATTCAAGGATTTTTGGCATTTATTTAACGGCAAATTTTTAACAGTGTATTTAAGATATTTGCAAAATGTCGTAACTTCTCTCACCTGATTGGTAAAGACTTGTCCGGTATGACAGGGGATGAACATGAAGCCCAAGAAAATCAGAATCCCAGAAGCGAATTCTATTTGGCCTTTTGTAGTGAAAAACTTGTAACAAGAAGTGATTGTAGTGATACTGCAACCAAAGATGCAGAGAGACACGAATGGGGAAAAGAAACCCACTACATTTCTCAACACGCAGTCCACCTGGAAAACAAGATATATGGATAGCATATTTATGGTTTTGATAATCAATGGCGCATTATGCAGTTGTGGAACTCAAGATATTCTAATAATTTGTTAAAATATAGACCTTCTATGAATTGTAGAATTAAATTTCCTTGGACTCTGATAATCCAGTGTTCCTTTGATTTCTAACCTAAGCTTGTATATCTAGAACCATTAACTATAGTCGTTGATTTTTTAGCAAGGTTATTTAAAAGACCTTTGCACAAGCAATGAAAGATATCCTACATTATGAGCTGAACGTATCTTTCAACTGACTGAATACTATGGAAAAAGCTTTTCATAGGAGAGGAATTCTTATACATTTTCATTGAAGAAGATAGTCACTGATTTCATTCCATTTCCCTTAGCTTCATTTCATGAAGAAACTAGCTGTACTTAATAAGCCTAGTGCATTCCATTCCTATATCCAATGCAGATGATTAAATGTTTCCATGGCAGATTATTGAGTGTTACTTCCACAGAATATCTAGGGTTATGTAGTGATCTCTAAGATGATTTTGTATCCAAAGTGCAGATTAGTTTGTAGGTAGGCAGCAAATTATTTAGCACCACTCCATTAGAACATCGAATGTCTCCTAAGTAGACTATTTTGTATCCCATAGCAAATTAGATACAAGAAAGATTGCAAAGTACAGGTGAACTCTGGTACTGGAGTGATATTGGCAATATCTAGAGAGAATAAGCAGATCTTGGATAAAGGGACATAGAAAACAGGAACCGCGGGCTGCACCACCATATGTCAAAAGTTCAATGTTTAAACTTGAACATATAGCTATTACCTTGGATGCTGCTGCTTTTTACCTTAGATTACCTTAAAATCTTTCCAACTTCCTTGAATTTGAAGTTAGTAAATCCGAAATTACCTTACATCTATCTTTACCTTAAAAATTACATTGAAGCCATGCAAATTAACTAAAACTAAGGTAATTACAATATTATTGCCTTGAAAAGTACCTTGAAACCATGCAAATTACCTGAAACCAAGGTAAGTACCTTTTAAGTTTAAACCTTGGTTATGACACCCATGATGGCAAAGTACTGGGATTCACTGGGCATTCAAGTCTCTTATCTATCATTTTTTACAAATCCTGCTATCTACCTTTCTTCACCTGTTATGTAACTCCTCTCTTCTGTAATTTGACCATTACGTATGTATATGTGTATGCATATATATATTTACAACAACAACAACATTAACAACAATAACAACAACAACAATAACAACAAATGCAGCCGTATTTAGTCTATTGCATGGCAAAGGCTTCAGACATGTGAGATCATGCCTGGGGTCTTGCCAGCATATATATATATATATATATATATATATATATATATATATATATATATATATATATATATATATATATATATATTTAGTAATACCAAGACATATGAGTGTCCCAACATACGAGAAATTTGATATGCGAGGAAAGTTTCGAGGAGATTTTTGTCCCAAGATACGAGACAAATTTGAGATACGAGGATATGAGACGGTTCCCTCTGCGGCCGCTAGATGGCTGAGTGTGGGAGAGGCTGCCCACGAGGACAGCATCGCTTGCTCTT
>NC_090746.1:95821423-95853923 GCF_036898095.1 Palaemon carinicauda
TCTACCCTTACCAAGAGGAAAGTGGCCACTGATCTTAAGCATAGTATTGCCCAGTACTATGGCTAGTACTCTTAACTAATACACCTAATCTCAACATAAAAAAGTAAGTAGCAAATATTAATTCTCAATACTACACTGTATTCTAGAAGTTTTATTCAAGCTGTGAAAAAGTTGTGGAATACTCTTCCTAATCAGGTAGTTGAATCAGTGAAACTTCAAAAGTTCAATCTTGCAGCGAATGTTTTTATGTCGAAAAGGCTGACACAAGTCTCTTCTTTATAGATTGCCTATGAAGGATCTATTTAAATGTCTTTACTGTTCTCAAAATATTCTAATAACTCATTACTTCTCTTTTAGTTTATTTATTACCTTATTTCCTTTCTTCGCTGGACTATTTTTCCCTGTTGGAGCCCTTGGGGTCATAGCATCCTACTTTTCCAAGTATGGTTGTAGCTAAGCTAATAATAATAATAATAATAATAATAATAATAATAATAATAATAAATAATAATAATAATAATAATAATAATAATAGCATTACTACTACTACTACTACTACTACTACTACTCCAAATAATAATAATAATAATAATGATAATAATAATAATAATAACAGAATACATTGGGAAAATATAAGATATGTAAATTCAAGGTTTTACAAGAGACATACTTTTGACCGTGAATTTCTTACACGCTTAATCATAAGAGTTTTTCATAAGCTGTAGAGACAATACAGTCACTGAGAAATTCAGGCTGGCAGGCATCAAACAATTCCCGAGGTGGCACTCTTCAGATGTTCTTGAATACACGAAAAGTTGTTTGATATAGAAGTCAGTAGATATTTAAAGGACGAAGTTACATACACGAGAAAATGAAAAAAGTATTATATATATATATATATATATATATATATATATATATATATATATATATATATATATAATATGATATGTATATATATATATATATATATATATATATATATATATATGTGTGTGTGTGTGTGTGTATATATGTTTGTGTGTATATATATATATATATATATATATATATATATATATATATATATATATATATATATATATGTATATATATATATATATATATATATATATATATATATATATTCATATATATATATATATAATACTGTGAATAAAAATCTCCTTATTTTAGCTGTGGCCGATAGCTATAGTATTAGTTTTAATGTATTCTTGGCATGAAATATGCCCCTTTACGTTTTTAAAACAGGGTTTGGTTACTTTAAAAAAAGTTATATATTTATTTCTATTCGTAATGTTGTCTTAGTATAGATCCCTTACATTTAACAGGAGCGACTAAAGAGTCTAATCGTCTACTTTAGATTGTGGAATCTATATTCTTAAAACAGTTTTTGACAAATACTTTATAAGTCAATAAACAATTTAAATGTTAAAGAATGATTTAAGGTCTCCTAGAATTTTATAATAGGAAATTGTGTAGACTAAAAGCATCATTGATTGCTCGATCATTTTTGTTTTCTTTTGTTCTTCAAAGATGTTATCATGTGTTCAATTTTTGGAAACTACTCCAATAATTGTGGATAAATCATGGAATTTTGACAACTATGATCATGTAATAAGGCACACTTTATGGAGGATTGATGTCTATGAATGTGCTTATGGTTTCCTAACAACGTATTTGCTGCAGAAAGGAATATATATTGATTAAGTTTGGAGTTTCTAATTCTATGGTTCCAATTCTTTATTTTTAGAATATTGGAATCTGCTCTATAGATGTTTGTAATCCACAATATCTGTATTTTACATAAAATTACCACAACTTAGAGCCTAAAAAATTAGAAGTATAATAGTATTATTGGAATTATGATTTTTTGATGCATTAATAATAAAAAAGAAACTACTATGAAAGTATGTTTTAGTAATCACACACTTCAAATTTGAATAGAATCTGAGTGTTTCTACTTCTTATCAAAAGATGGCAGTACGTGTCCCTTGTTCGATCATATGAATGATTCTATCCAATTGGAAAAGGGTGATAGATTGATACTTATGTAGAAATGTGTGTGACAGGTATAGATTATATTCAGTTCAATTAAGAAGGCTATTTTAGGGGTATTTCTAAACCAAAATGACGTAATGGAAGGACCAATAGATGGCCTTAGCAGCAGAATACCAAATTGTTAATTATCCCCATCATCCACTCATTATGATTTTTATTACTTCATTTCTGTTGCTATTTGGGTATAAAATTGCTACAAAATAGACGCACGTGAACCTGATGTTCCTTGTTGTCTGGCCACAACTGAATTCATAGGAAATTACAAATTTCACTATAGATATCACAAATATTTCCTCAGCAAACAATCATTAATTCAATTACATTTGGGGGCCAGGGGTGGGGGTTGCCAGAGATGCCACATCTACTCAAATCGGTGAGACAATCAAGTAATTGCACAGTTATTTGATCTAATTTTCAATTACCTTTTTATGAAACTAGAATATAATTAATATGTTTAATAGTATGACATGTATTTTTAATAAAAACTACGCAGAATAACAATACTGCTACATTCCGAAAGGCATCTTAACTCACTCCTTCCATTACATCATAACGAGTTTCACTCAACTGCCAACAGATGGCATCAAAGGTACTTTGTCACAACAAATATAGTCAATTATTTGACGAACACGTGTGTCAAAAAAGTGTGGTAGGAAGGTAGAGGCTAGAAAGGTAGAGGCTAGAGAATTGTCCAACGATCGTTTCCTTATTAGAAATGGTTATATTTATCATAAATTAAAGTGAAATTTTCATAGGCTATCGGAAGCAACTTGAATTTACTTATAAATGTGTTTAGTATTTCCTATCATTATCAGAACACATGGATGGTGGGTAATTTCCCTGTACAAATGACCAATGTAACAATCATTATCATAGTTAAGGTGGGCGGGACGAGTCTGGGACAGCGCTGCCAAATGGAATTCCCTTGAATGGAGAATATCATTATTCATTACACATTCAAATAATTTAATGAGTAATAGTTATATGCCAGAAGGTGTATGATAATCGTGTAATTTGATGTTCTTATACTCAGCTTCATCAAATAGACAAATCGAATAATGAAAAAGAAAATGGTCACATTTCTGTGTCTTTGCCACGCCTGACTGTGTTGCGTCATCCATCTGCGAATTTGTGTTTGTTAATAAGGGCGTTCCGGAGTGTAAATCAGTTATAAAACAAACCTTATCATCATTTTCCATAGAATATATATGCATGTCAGTAAAGCTTTTTCTTGGTTCAATATAGGGTAAAATGGAAAGCTAAACAAAAATAATAGATTGATGGATGTTGAGAAAGGTTAATGGAGATTCTTTCAAAGTATTAAAAATGTTTTTCAAATAATTCACAAATACCCTATGATCCATAAAAATGAGAATGAAGTGTAAGCTGGTCCTAATAGTCAAATGGATTAAGTATAATTTCATTTACAAAAAGTAGAATATTCAAAACATGATTTATATTGTTAAAATCACTTGAGGGTAAACATATTTGATATTTTACCAAAGAATATGCTCATTTCGAGAAAAAATGAGTAGCATTTGTATAAATGATAAATTCCTTATTGATAATTGGAGTGTAAAATATATACATTGTAGTGATCTGTTTTTACTGCATTACCAGCTGGTTTTGCTAATATTTGAGTGACTAATGTTAGTATATGCAAATGATGAATTATAAACCACATCGTGGAAACCAATATAAAAGTATAAATGTATATATTATAAATATTTGTAAAAATGAACGCTTAAAACTGTATATTTTCTTAATAAAAGTAAAAGAATAATAGTAAAAGGTTAATCCATATTTCTATCAGCCATAGGTTCGAGTCCTTGGCCGGGCAGAAATATCTATCATTAATGAAATCTCTCTAAGCGTTTGATATATATATGCACACACACACACACACACACACACATATATATATATATATATATATATATATATATATATATATATTTTCAATTATGAAGCCACAAATATCTTTCACCATTGAATTTATTTCATCCCTTGATCACATACTCAAGGGTCAATACTTTTCATGGTAAGAATCCTTGAAGTCTAATAGAATTAAGGTGGCAAGTTGACTTTCAGACCATTCTGCTATGAAGAGATAAGAGTTGATATTGACTGTGCCTTACAGAATCCTGTCGAATTCAGGTTTTGTAATTTGGTTTGAAACGAAGGTGTCTCCAACATTAGAGCTGATTGGTGTAAGTTTGTAACACTTTTCTGTTTATGATAATTGTATCACTAACAATCGTGATGCTCAAAGATTCATATATCAAGCCACAGATAGCATTTAGTACCGAAAATAATAAAAGTATATGTGGTCTGATATCTCATCATCATCATCAACTCCTCCTACGCGTATTAATGCAAAGGATCTCGGTTAGATTTCGCCAGTCGTCTCTATCTTGAGCTTTTAATTCAATACTTCTCTATTCATCATCTCCTACTTCACGCTTCATAGTCCTCAGACATGTAGGCCTGGGTCTTCCATAGCTCTTATAGTGCCTTGTGGAGCCCAGCTGAACGTTTGGTGAACTAATCTCTCTTGGGGAGTGGGAAGAGCATCCCCAAACTATCTCCATCTACACCTCATCATAATCTCATTCACATATGGTACTCGAGTAATCTCTCTTATAGTTTCATTTCTAATACTGTCCTGCCATTTAATTCCTAATATCCTTCTGAAGGCTTTGTCCTGAAATCTACTAAATCTATTGGAGATTGTTAAATGTATAAAAATCACAAGTATAAGTGATAAAATTATCATAAACAGCTAAGTGTTACAACTTACCAATCAGCTATAATAGCGGAGATGGGTTGGTTTCGAATTTAAGTACAAAACTTAACTTCGACAGGAACTTGTATTGCAGAGTTGGAATTAACTTATATCTCTCTTCATTGCCGAATGATCTAAGTTAACTTATCATCTTAATTGCGAACATGTGCCAGAACTACTTATCAGAAAAAAAAATTCTTCTTCAGTCTCTGATACCGAGGTATAGTGAATTTAATAATAAAAGGGGTTTGTGGCTTGATATTTGAATACATACATACATACATACATACATACTGTACGTACACATACACACACACACACACACATATATATATACATATATATATATATATATATATATATATGTATATATGTACATATACATACATATATATATATATATATATGTATATATATATATATATATATATATATATATATATATATATATATATATATATATATATATAATATATGTATATACAGACGCACACACAAACACAATGGCACCTCGGTATATAAGTATAATCCATTATAAGAGCAAGCTTGTAACTCAACATACTCGTAAACCAAAATACTTTTTCCTATAAGAAATAAAGTGAAATCACTTGATACATTCCACACGTCCATAAAAACAAATGTACACTCAATTTTTAAGGTTTGTAATGTTATATGAAGAGCAAACTAAACCTGCTAACAAAAACGAATGCAAACTAATAATTCAAACTAACAAATAAAAATACTTACCTTTGAGGTGAGTCGTGGTTGATGTATGGGAGACACGAGAGGAGGAGGAAGAGGAGGTGGAGGAGGAGAAGAAGGAGGAGGAGGAGGAGAAGAGGAGGAGAAGGTGGTGGTAGTTACTGCTTGGAAGGAGAATCTCCCTCCATGAGAACTTTGGGTAAAGTATCGGGAGTTCTCTCTCTTGAAAGGTATTTACTATCTCTAACTAAATCTGCTAATTAGTTATTATAGACACTTGATAATTTTCTTTTACCCTCATACAGTCAACATTAACCAAGGAGCCTATCTAGAGATGAATGTTTTAGTCTTTTCTTTAAAATGGTATGAAAATGCGATATTACATTATCCATAAATAGATTCGGTGATTGCCCTACCTAAGACCTATGTGCGGTATGTGTTTCTACAAAAATGTTCAGGGTTTTACATATTTTCCTTATTTCATTCAAAGCGAGAGATTTTTCAGTCCCTTCCTCCTCCTCAGAGGAAATCTTTACAACTACCCCTTATTGCTGGTCCTTATGCAATTCCAAAAGCTCTCAGCTTCTTGCTATGCTCATCCAGAAGATTCCTACTGACGTCCCTGCCCAAGGACACAATTTCATTGTCAACTGGATCATACTGCATGCATTTGAACCCCTCAAAATCACGTTCTGCAACCATTTAGGCCACAGTTTCCTGCATAGAGAGCTGAGGGTTCTGTTGGTGACCCCTTCCCATAATTATCTATGATCTTGAAGCAGCTGACACTAAGGAAATGTTCTTTCCAAAACTCTTGAAATGTGAGCTTTGTAACTTTGGTGATCTCAAAATATCTCTTGAACATTGTTTTCGTGTACAGTTGTTTAAAATTAGAGATCACCTGCTGATCCATGGGATGGAGAATTGGAGTGGTGACGTTCGGCTGAAACTTGATTTTGATGAACTACATTTCTTCTACCAGGTTGTCTTCAATAGCTGTAGGATGGATGGACAGGGGCAACAAGGCTTGTAGTGAAAGTTCTTTTCTATGAGGTACATTTTGATCTCAAGACCAAAAGCCTCATTGATCGATTCCATAAACAAAATATGGGTCACCCAGGCCTTGTTGATTGACCACATAATGTTCATTTGTTTCTTCTTGACCTTACACTTCTTAAAGGCTCATGGATTCTCCAAGTAATACCCCAGGAGATATTTGATTTTGCAATCCCTGCCAATATTAGTGCAGAATAACAGGGTTAAACCATCTTTCATGGCCTTTTGACTGGAAATAGTCTTTTCTTTCAGTAATGAAGGTCTCTCTGGACATCTTCTTGCCAAAAAGTCTGGTCTCATCACAGTTGAACACTTGTAGCCGAATGTATGACTTAGAATCCAGGAAGCTTTTAAATTTAGACATGAATTATGTTCTCCTGTTAAATTCTCATTGATTCATATAAGAAGCAAACTCTCAGCGTTAGGGAGAACATAATGGCCGTTGTCTCATCAATGTCAGTACCCTTTTTACAGTGTCAATTGCTTTGATTTCTTACTCAAGTTTGTGCTTTTTGTAAGATTGTAAATATTTGGTGAGTGTATCTTTGCTTACTTCTCAATAACATTTTCCTCTAAGGTAATCTTACCTAACTTCTTTCCTCCTTTTATGATCATTTTGGGGGCATCATCTGAAAACTTGATGATGAACAATAGCGATCACAATCCAATAAAAAAGGAAAAAAAGAATAAAAAGCCGTCCTAACTCTATGAAAGAACACTACTTCAGACGATCACAAGATGCCGGTACGTGTACTGTGGAGGGAGTGAAAGGCAAAACTTAATGGTGTAAAAATCATTGACCACTACGTGTGCTTGATTTATTGGTATTTTTCCACAAACAATGCAAATACAAATGGAAATTTCATGGTCGTATACCGAAGCCCTTATATTCCGAATTACTTCTAATACATATACACACAAAAATATACATACACACACACACACACACATATATATATATATATATATATATATATATATATATATATATATTTATACAGTATATATATATATATATATATATATATATATATATGTACTGTATATATATATATATATATATATATATATATATATATATATATATATATACAGTACATATATATATATATATATATATATATATATATATATATATATATATATACAGTACATATATATATATATATATATATATATATATATATGTATATATATACATACATACAATATATATGTATGTATAACATATCTGTGTAATTAAAATAAGAATATACTGTACATAACTTTCAAACATCAAAAACATTATCTACTAGGGAGAACATTCGTACATAATTATATATGCACAAGTAAAGGCAGAGAAAACCAGGTCCACACTAGACCTCATAATACACTTGGACCACTGATGTAAGCAATAGTCAGAACTGGTCTAAGGCTGATAAGCTTGAAAAATATTAAAACAACAACGAGTGTAGATATATGACTCTCACTGAATACATTCCCCATGTCTTGAACTGCTGAATGCTACTATCAAAGACTGGCATATAAATTTTCTCTTGAAATTAATGTCTAATTAAATTTCAGTGTATTGGTTTATCAAAAAATTGGAAGAGAGTCTTGAAATTGAGGAATTTCACTGTGGAAAACAAGTTCTTCGAATAGCTCATGTATTCGTCACATTTGCAGGAGTAATAAACCCAATATGTTTGTCGACTTCATTTGGTCCAACTTGGAGTAACACCACAACATATATCGCAATGAAGCTTCCAATCTGGTGGAAAAATAAATAATAGATAAGGTTAGAGAATGATTTCTCTCTCTCTCTCTCTCTCTCTCTCTCTCTCTCTCTCTCTCTCTCTCTCTCTCTCTCTCTCTCTCTCTGTCGCTACTCTTATTTTTTTCTTTTGATTTCTATCATTTACAAGAAGTTTATTTACTTGGATAACACACATAAAAAGCACTAGTCTTAAATTACTATAAGGGATTTACTTTCAAACCTGAAAATGTAAGAGCTTTCCCATTTTAAAGTAAAGTGAATGTTTTTGTTTCCTATCTAATCTTTGTAGAAGAAAAAAAGGATGCAGGATCAGACGAGCTACTTTCCAATTTATGTTTTTCATGTATAACCAAATTGAATGATTTTGGTAAGTTGGTGGATGTGTTTGTCAGGCTCAAAACTTCAAAAGGAAGAAGAAGAGAAAGCAGAATAAGGCGGTAAAGAAAACGGAATGTGCAACGATATTGTTACATTTTACTCCGGGAGTTTCTGAATACCTTCGATTCGTTTTTCGTTTTGAAAATCATAGATTATCTATTATTAGAAAGGGGGAAACTATACAGTCCTAGGAGTGGAGCTGGACTCCTACGGAGGCTGATACTCATAGAGAAACTATCTTTACTATTTTAAGGAGATGTTTGTGCTTTGTGGAAGAAGATTTTGTTCTGGTCTTATTTGCAGAGGTGGACACAAATTCATATAATGGAATATATATATATATATATATATATATATATATATATATATGTATGTATATATATAAACATATATACTGTATTTATATACATATATACATATATACAGTATATATTTTTATATATATGCATTTATGTATATATATATATATATATATATATATATATATATATATATATACATATATATATATATATGTATATATATATGCAGTATATATATTTTATATATATATATATATATATATATATATATATACATATATATATATATAAATATATATGTATATGTATACATATATATACATACACATACACACACAGATATATATATATATATATATATATATATATATATATATATATATATATATATATATATATGAAATAGAACCAGTGCAACTTCCATAAAGCCAAATTTTAAATATCCAATATCATCACAGGGAGTCCAAGCGTAAAGAATATAAGGAACCCATCAAATGAAATATCAGGCAAAGCATAATAACATTATACCATCTTATTTCTCCTCCTCTGGTTTTGTTAAATCTTTTGTAGTTTATATAGGAGATATTTATTTTAATGTTGCTACTGTCCATGAAATATTTATTTTTATTTCATTATTTTCCTCACTGGGCTATTTTTCTTGTTGGAGCCCCTGGGCTTATAGCATGCTGCTTTTCAAAGTAGAGTTGTAGCTTAGCAAGTAATAATAATAATAATAACAAGTGAGCAAGTCCTGAACGCGGACATGGTCCTCGTAGAGGACATACCTCCGCCAAGGTGACCTAGAGCGCCATATGTCCTAGAATCATGAATTGATGTGACTTCGACTTTCAAGTAACGTTTGACCTTTAATTTAGCTTGACCTTTGACCTTTATAAATTTGAACATCACCCATGGGTTGCGCCTGGACTAGGACTTCCCTGTTGGCTTATGCAAAAGTCAGTGCTTTATTTCTGTCTCTTGATATGGCCACTTATGTCATAGTGACACCAGTGACCCCTGTGACCTTGACCTTGGGGTGACCTTGACCAAAATTTAATCAGTTCTTCCATACACATTGGGGAACTACTTGGCCAAGTTTGAAGTGATTCCGTGTAGAAATGTGGCCTCTACGTTGTCCACAGACAGACAGACAAACAGAGAAACAAACAAACAAACAAACCGAACCGAAAACATAACCTCCGCCGCTTGGCGGAGGTAATAATAATAATAATAATAATAATAATAATAATAATAATAATAAGTAAACTTACCGTGATCAACGTATGATAGCCAAGAGAGAAGCAGCCGTTGATATCAATTCGTGACATTTCGTTTAGCCTTGAAGCGAGGAACTGCGCCTGGTAAAGACGGAACATCAGTATTAACAGTAGTAACTACAACAGGAGCAGCAGCAAAAACAACAACAACAACATTAATAATAATAATAATAATAATAATAACAATAATAATAATAATCCTCATCATCGTCGTGTCATCATCATCATCATCATCATCTCAATAATAATAACAATAATAATAATAATAATAATAATAATAATAATAATTATCATCATCATCATCATTATCATCATCATCATCATCATCATAATAATAATAATAATAATAATAATAATAATAATAATGTAGTGAGGAAAGTGACTGGTTTCAATAACAAAACAAATTTTGCTTTGGACAGAAAAATTATATTTTGCAAATATCTTTGGTCTTAGTTCTTACGTGAACTCTGTCTTCAAAGTTGGTTATAGAGGAAAGCCCAGACCGTAGATCAAAGGAAGATTGTTGCATCTGTGGAAGAAAAGGGAATGTTAGAAATGTGTTTGTTTGTTTGTTTTCACCATTGAAAAATTAGTTTTTATTTAGCGAAGATGCATTTGCCTACCTCGTTGGTTTTGGAATAACCAGTCAAGAACGTAAGACTAATTATTATCACTGTTTTAAATGAATTATCATTACTAAAATTAGTCTTATGTTATAATCTTATACAAAGCATCTAATATCATATTATTATCATCATCATCTTCATCATCATCTCCTCCTACGCTTATTGACGCAAAAGGGCCTCGGTTAGATTTCGCTAGTAGTCTCTATCTTGAGCTTCTAATTCAATACCCCTCATTCATCATCTCCTACTTAGAGCTTCATAGTTCTCAGCCATGTAAGACTGGGTATTCCAATTCTTCTAGTACCTTGTGGAGCCCAGCTGAACTTTTTGTGAACTAATCTCTCTTGGGGAGTGCAAAGGCCCCAAACCATTTTTATCTCTATTGTTATCATGCATTTTATTAATTTATTATCATGCATATTAAGGTACTTTGCCTTTGAGTATATTCCTTATTCAAAAGAAGAAATGGGACCAAACAAATGGAATAATATAATTATCTAGAGGTTTATAAACATTCGATTAGATAAAACCCTCAAATTTAGTAGCTCTAAAATTCCATGAACTTTGATACAAAGATTCTATAAAACAGATAGAAGATTAAATATGTAAGTAATTATGTAACACAATAAAAATAAACAAATATCTAAAGATTAAATCCATATACGCCACAACACATTCCACTTTAGTAACAATGAAAAGTGTGATTTTTACATCTGATTTTCGTTCTTGCTTCCAAGTGTTAAAAGTTGCCACGATCATTATCTTTTGTGATTACATATAAATTCATAGATGAAAAAGGAAGGAACTTAAATATCTATGGACTAATGATATCTTTGATAAAAGATGGAGTGTCTTTTCCCTTATAAATAATAACTGAAGATTATCTTTGTATTGAGGCCATCTGTAAAGGGATCTCGTGAAGGCATCGTTTGTGAAACATTAGATAAATTTCTTGATTTTCAACGATTTCTAACATCTCCCCCTTTATATTATATTTTTTTTTTGTAAGGCAACTAATTTTATATGGGATCTCTTAAAAATTAGATTCCCAAATATTCATAACACGTACGCCTGAAAAGTAAAAGATTTTTCTTCATATACTGTATATATATATATATATATATATATATATATATATATATATATATATATATATATATATATATATATATATTTATATATTAACCCAGGTACTGAGGGCGGCAAGCCAGCCTCAACTTGGTGGCGGTCCCAAGCCCGGGTAAATGGGGAGGGTTGGCGGCAGGAAAGGCATCCGTCCGGCCATGAACAATCAGCCAAAACCAATATGGCCAGTGGATATTGTGAGATTAGAATTAATGCTAGGGCATGTATATGATGAAGTGTGGGACAGGGATAAATGGAGAACGCTGGCCAAAATCATTGATCCCGCATAAAGTGGGAAAAGATGCAGACAAAGAAGATATATATATATATATATATATATATATATATATATATATATATATATATGTATATATGTATATATATAATATAAACATATATATATATATATATATATATATATATATATATATATATATATATATATATATATATTACACACACACACACACACACACACATATATATATATATATATATATATATAGTACATACACACGTATATATATATATATATATATATATATATATATATATATATTTATATATATATATGTATATATGTATATATGTATATATAACAGTATATAGTATATAGTATATAGTATATAGTGTATAGTATCTAGTATATACTATATAGTATATAGTTGTGAAGAAGTATTAGTTATGTATGTGGGAAATTGCACTTATACAGTAATTATGAAAGAGATATTTATTATGTTAATGCATCTTTAGTATAGGAAGTGCTTGAGTGCAAACAGTATAAGGACTTTAGTGTAAAGGATCGCAGGAAGGCTGATCCCTTCTCCTTGAATAGAATTTGATAAGAGAAACAAATGAAAGGCATCACTTCTAAATTTTACAACAAGTATTGGTATTAAAAAGAAAACCTCACTGTTATTCAACTTCAAATAAAAAAAAAAATTAGAAAAATTTTATACCTTTGTTAATATTTTTCTCTTTTACTCATAGCTGTTGGTAGGTATTGGTAATTTATCTATTTAATATGAATTGGTATTGGGTAGAACAACTATCTTTATACCTCAGGTGAGTTAGAAAGGATGACTTCTGGGGTCCTCGAGAAATTACATTTTGTCAAAAAATAACCTAAAAATATAAAACTGTCGGAATGATAAATCTATAAAATGCAAATATACAGACAAACAGGAATTTTTATTTTTGAATAAAGACTTAAACTGTTAAAAGACCGTAATTTTAATCGGAAATTCTCCGTAAAGATATGCTGTTCTCAGCCATATTTCAGTAAAATACAGACAACCGGAATTTTACCTTTCTTTGATATCATCTTTTACGGGTTGGTGACTGTAATATTGCCCCCTTTACGTCAATATATCGGTTTCCAAAACGGAAATTGCCTGGCAACATTCATTCCAGGAATTTTACCGTTTATTTAACGGCAAATTTTTAACCGTGTATTTAAGATATTTGCAAAATATCGTAACTTCTCTCACCTGATTGGTAAAGACTTGTCCGGTATGACAGGGGATGAACATGAAGCCAAAGAAAATCATAATCTTATAAGCGTATTCTATTTTGAAATTTGCAGTGAAAAACTTGTAGCAAGAAGTGATTGTAGTAATACTGCAACCAAAGATGCAGAGAGACACGAATGGGGAAAAGAAACCCACTACATTTCTCAACACGCAGTCCACCTGGAAAACAAGATATATGGATAGCATATTTATGGTTTTAATAATCAATGGCATACTATGCAGTATTGGAGCTTGTGATATTCTAATAATTTTAGTAAAATATTGACCTTTTATGAATTGTAAGATTAAATTTCCTTGGATTCTGAAAATCTAGTGTTCCTTTGATTTCTAACCTAAGCTTGTATATCTAGAACCATTAACTATAGTCGTTTTTTTTTTAGCTAAGTTATTTAAAAGACCTTTGCACAAGCAGGCATGTTTGAAAGATCTACATTATAAGCGGAACGTATATTTCAACTGACTGAATACTATGGAAAAAGCTTATCATAGGAGAGGAATTCTTATACACTTTCAATAAAAAAGATAGTCACTGATTTCATTCTATCTTCCCTTAGATCATTTCACTAAGAATCTAATTCTGCTGAAATAGCCCAGTGCATTCCCTTCCCATTTCCAATGCAGATGATTAAATGTTTCCATGGCAGATTATTGAGTGTCACTTTCACAGAATATCTAGAGTTATGTAGTGATCTCTAAGATTATTTTGTATCTAAACTGCAGATTAATTTGCAGCTGGCAGCAAATTATTTAGCACCACTCCATTAGAATATCGAATATATTCTAAGTAGACTATTTTTCATCCCATAGCAAATTAGATACAAGAAAGATTGCAAAGTACAGGTAAACTCTGGTACTGAAGTGATATTGGCAAAGTCTAGAGAGAATAAGCATATCTGGGATTAAGGGACATAGAAAACGGGAACCGTGGGCTGCACCACCATAGATCAAAAGTCCAGTGTTTAAACTTGAACAAGTAGCTATTACCTTGCATACTGCTGCTTTTTACCTTAGATTAGCTTAAAACCTTTCCAACTTCCTTAAATTTGAAGTTAGTAAAACAGAAATTTCTTACATCTATCATTACCTTAAAAATGACCTTGATGCCATGCAAATTACCAAAAACTAAGGTAATTACAATATTATTGCCTTAAAAATTACCTTAAACCATGCAAATTACCTGAAACTAAGGTAAGTACCTTCAAAGTTTAAACCTTGGTTATGACACCCATGATGGCAAAGTACTGGGATTCACAGGTGATTCAAGTATCTTATCAATAATTTTTTACACATCCTACTATCTACCTTTCTTCACCTGTTATGTAACTCCTCTCTCCTGTTATTTGACCATTATATATGTATATGACTATGCATATATATATATATTTACAACAACAGCAACAACAACAACAACAACAATAACAACAAATGCCGCCATTTTTAGTCTATTGCATGGCAAAGGCCTCAGACATGTCAATTCATGCCTGGGGTTTGGCCAACATATATATATATATATATATATATATATATATATATATATATATATATATATATATATATATATATATATACATACATAGTAATACCGCGAGATACGAGTGTCCCAATATACGATAAATTTGAGATATAAGGAAAGTTTTGAGCAAATTTTTGCCCCAAGATACAAGACAAATTTGAGATACGAGGTTACGAGACGGTTCCCTATGCGGCCGCTAGGTGGCCGATTGTTCGAGAGGATGCTCACGAGGACAGCATCGCTTGCTCTTTCCTGGTGTATCTCAGTCACGTAAAGTTATTTCCGAGCATCGGCCGTAGCGTTTGCATTTTCACGTGTGTGTACAGTAAGCTAATTTCACTTAAGTTAAATTTAAAGTTTAAGTTACGTTATGTAGTTTTACAAAAGTGTAGCGTACTGAATGTGTTGCTGTCAAGTTTTCATCCTCCCCTTCTCTTCCCCTCGTCCTTCGCACACACCACCATAAGCCGCTAACGTCTGTTTCGAAGGTAAGAACTCCATAATAATGTCACATTTTATTGCAGATCATAACCAGTATATAGGTATTTGTTATTTTTTGAGCGTAGGTTGTGAATTAGAACAATTAAAAACATGTTTTTCCCCTGTAATATACTGATTTTAGGTGTTTTGTCAGAGGGTGGGATTGGATTAATTTTTTAGTTATTTTATATGGGAAAGATTGATTGGAGATACGAACGAATTGACATACAAGCTCGGGTCCCTGAATTCATTAAGCTCGTATCTCAAGGTATTAATCTCTCTCTCTCTCTCTCTCTCTCTCTCTATATATATATATATATATATATATATATATATACATGAAACCATTGACTCTCATATATAGGCGAATTTGTATTCCTTTAACAATAATTTTCTCTCACTTTGCTTCATCGTCTTCCAGCACTACAGTGATATAAGAACGTTTTATTCTGTTGATAGTATTGATTAGAGACGCTTTAACAAAAAGAAAAGACCGGTCTTTTTTCTGATTGAATTCTGATATGATACACATCATAATCCAAGTGTTTTCTCATCTCATGAAACACGTACTACATAGCTATTCCAGTTTATGATATTTTGATTTAAAGGTTTATGAGCATCAAATATCCCAAGGCAACTTAAATCTACACAGACAAGAGAAGGAAACTACTCACCAAGTGTACTTCTCTCTGCAGATCCAAAAGCTTTCTCGTGGACATGGATTTGTCGCTCCATCTTTTTTGAGCGATCGGTTGCTGGTCTGTGTGAGACGAGTGCCATGTGATGTCGTCAATTTTCTTTGAGATTCTTAAGGTTGCATACTTAGTGGAAGCTTGAAAGAGCATGAAGACTGCTGAAGAGGCCAATAGATATAAGATATTGATATAAATCACGATAATGGTATTAAAATCAACTGAGTAAAGAAAAAAAGGGAATAATATGTAAACTATCTGTATAAAATGAAAGATAAAAATCGGGTTTACAATCCATTTGGCTCTGAAGGCGAATGCGTATGTTTTGCCCGATATTCCCACGAGACGTTTGTAGAATTGGACCAAGTCCTTATTGTAAACAGTTAAAAGTATGTTGTTCACTGCGCACATGGAGACGAGAGCTACAGTGGAAACAAGCAAAGCAGTATCCCCTACATCTGTGGTGTTAATTTGAATTGTTAGCGTAATCGCTAGAGAGCAAACAGCAATAATAAGCAAGAGTTTATTTAAAATGTTCAATAAAAAATAGGCTATGGAGAACACAAGAGACCCATCTGGCTTCCAGGTGTAGTGAAAGACACCGAGAAAACGGAGGAAGAAGAGGAGAAAATAGACCAATTCAAGACATTCGGCTTCCATGTCGCTTTTCTGGAGAACCATAATCTTTTTAAACACAAACGATTGAGAAAATAGATTAAAATCTTTAGAATTGTGTGAAGAAATTCTTAGAAAAAAGTCTGCAATTACAATTCGGATTTTGACTCGGAATGAGTCACAGAAAGTCGCCCCCAAAAACACACTTTGGATTGTGGGATAAATCCTCTGTAAAAAATGTTTAAATAACAAATTTGAGACGCAAGGATTACCCGCCTCTGCTGACAGCTACCAAAACTATGGGCTTCTGGAAGGGCCAAAGTCTACCCCTCCCTTGAGGTCGATAGGGTTTCAATAAGTCTAATTTATATGCACATCATCAAGATGAAAGTGTGTTGAGTAATATCGACTCTTCGTTGAATTTCATTTGCATGAATAAATAAACTCAATCACCTGGTAAACAAACTTCCTCGTGGTATGGCGGTGACCGACACTGTTCAATATCTTCTTATTCCGGCCTTGTTCAGTCAATGTTTGAACTTCTATTTTATGTCCTTAGGTATTGATCAATAATCGTATATATGTATATACAGTATATACATACACATACACACAAAAAATATTATATATATATATATATATATATATATATATATATATATATACAGTATATATAAATACTGGTAAATACTCACACACACCTATAAATATATGTATATATATACATATATATATGTGTATATATATATATATATATATATATATATATATATATATATATATATATATAAATACCGGTAAATACTTACACAAATACATACATACATACATACATGTATATATATATATATATATATATATATATATATATATATATATACAAATACCGGGAAATACTTACACACACATACATATATATGTAAAGTAAATTTCATAGATTTATATACAGATACACAGCGCTCTCTCTCTCTCTCTCTCTCTCTCTCTCTCTCTCTCTCTCTCTCTCTCTCTCTCTCGATATATATATATATATATATATATATATATATACATATATATATATATATATATATATATATATGATCCAAAGTTTTCTGAAAAATAATACATGGTAAATTAAATTGCAAGAGTGACTATTCTCTTATCATTAGGAACTTGGAATTTCCAAAACAATAAATATTCTAATCCTCCTTCTGGACGGAAGGAGTTAAGCAATATTCTTAGTGTTTTTTCAAAACATTATCAAGAGTTTTGTTAAAAATTCTTTATGGTGCATGGAATTACTGTATACGAAATCCAGTTTTGTTTTGATATTTGAGGGAAGTTATGATATGTATGTTCCTTATTCGGGTTTTCTAATCAGTGTGTGAGACTACTAATTAAAATGATGAAAATTTTTATAGTCAATATATGATCAAAATGTTATTTAAGATTATGAATGATAAAAAGGCAGATGAAAAGTTAGTATCCATGATGCATCGGTAGAAACAAAAAGAATTTTTTTTTTTTTCGGAAACTTGGATTTACTTGTTCATAAAAAATGGAATGAATTGCTAAAAATAACTTCTTTTTGGTACTTGTAACATGGTGATATATACTGTGCGAATTTGTTCAGTACAAAAACCGTTCATTTTTGGAACCATATTCGATCGCAGGCTATCGCTCACAGATTCACTCGGCCGTAAATGGCTACCGCCAACTGGTAACCTCAACAGCACGTTAAGGGATCACCAGAGGCCATATGGGCATATAGAGGCTGTGACTAGAATGTTTTGGTTAGATTTGATTTATAGAATTCAGGGAGGTAGAGTGAGAACCGCTCCCTCAGTTTCTAATATTCAGTAAAAGTTAGAAGATGTTGGACAGCAAATAAGGTAGAAAAAAAGTTGGAACAGAATTACAGAAGACTGAAAAGTAGGTGCAGTTAGGAAGGGCTGAAAAAACAACACAGAACGCTTTAGTAATTAGCATATTGTTCCTTACGAGGTGTATTACATTAAGACCTCATTCAGTATTGGTCAGAGTAGACTTTTACTGCTTCCTTCCAGCAGGTTACGTGTCCTCAGCACATACTCTATAGAGTGTAAACAAAAATGGCGCTTATTAGAATAAAGCAAATATATATAAAGGGCGTTTCTTTTTCTCGGCCTAGACATTGAGGTATAACGAATGCCTACATGTTTGATAAAACAAATTTCGATTGGTTACGGGAAGATGACATTCTTCGATCTCTTGATTATAAACTCGACAGTGTTTTCTCTGCTTTAGGAAAAAAGACATTAATTTTTGGTGTCAAAATTCAATTTAACAAAGAGAACAGCACTGGGGAAGATATCGAATCCATATATATTTCTATCAAATCAATTAAGGATCAAAACGAAATAATAATGGATATTAAATTTCTTGAACACGTGTATTTTTCATACCTTTTTTTCTCCGTTCCCTTGAAGTATTCCATTACAGCTTTAAGCTAATGGATTCCCCTTATTCTCCATACCTTTTAACATCGTTAACGTTGGCGAAGGGCATTATATCCAGCCTATCTTCATTTATCATTATTATTATTATTATTACTAGCTAAGCTACAGCCCTAGTTGGAAAAGCAGAATGCTATAAGCCCAGGGGCTCCAACTGGGAAAATAGCTCAGTGAGAAAAGGAAAAAGGAAAATAAAATATTTTACGAAGAGTAGCAACAATAAATATCTCCTATATAAACTATAAAAAGTTTAACAAAACAAAAGGAAGAGAATAAGATAGGAGAGTGTGCTCGAGTGTACCCTCAAGCAAGAGAACTATAACATAAGACAGTGGAAGACCATGATACAGAGGTTGAGGCACTATCTAAAATTAGATAACTATGGTTTAATTTTTTGGGGGGGCTCAAGCCATGTCGTCCTGATGGAAGTTCCTATAGGGTAGCTTCCTAGGGTATATTACAACTACGGCGATATTCCCAGAGAATTTACCTTAAGGTACCCAGAATTCTAACTCCTGGAGCGAAGGGCATTATATCCAGCCTATCTTCATTTATCATTATTATTATTATTATTACTAGCTAAGCTACAGCCCTAGTTGGAAAAGCAGAATGCTATAAGCCCAGGGGCTCCAACTGGGAAAATAGCTCAGTGAGAAAAGGAAAAAGGAAAATAAAATATTTTACGAAGAGTAGCAACAATAAATATCTCCTATATAAACTATAAAAAGTTTAACAAAACAAAAGGAAGAGAATAAGATAGGAGAGTGTGCTCGAGTGTACCCTCAAGCAAGAGAACTATAACATAAGACAGTGGAAGACCATGATACAGAGGTTGAGGCACTATCTAAAATTAGATAACTATGGTTTAATTTTTTGGGGGGGTCAAGCCATGTCGTCCTGATGGAAGTTCCTATAGGGTAGCTTCCTAGGGTATATTACAACTACGGCGATATTCCCAGAGAATTTACCTTAAGGTACCCAGAATTCTAACTCCTGGAGCGAATATCCCTAATGAAAGGGATATCGCGACATATCAGAGGACGTATTCTTGACACGCCACATGGCAATCTGCACCCCAAACAGAGATAACACATCGAGGGGTCAATTGGCAAGAAACGAAAATGGGAAAGAAAAAGGGGGAGCCGCTCCCAAGTCTCCCTCTTCTCCAGTTTCGTAAGCGTGCCTGGCGCCAATCCTGGCGCCATCTGTATTCCTTTTTGCGTAGCTTAACAACTCGGTGTTTTTTCCTGTGTTTCTCGCAAATCTTGGATTTATTCAGCTTTTCATGGCTTCTCCAACTTCGTCGGCCTCTGATAAGTTGAGTACCATTTCTTTTATGTATAAATGTAGGCTTTTGGTAAATTTTTATGTGATTAATAGTATTAATCTTCGTTACAAGAGCCGTTGCCTACCGGAGGCGTCATGGACGCTGTCGCTCGCTAGGTATGAGTTTTAGTTAGCCAGAGCGACATTCCCGATTGTTTTGCTTTAATAAATTTTAGCTATTTAGCATTACATAGGATTTCCTTTCGTGCTTTAGTATTATTTTGGCGAAGTATTCGCCAACTCTGGCCTATGCTAGGCCATGTAGCCTAGTCGTTTGGTCCTAGTACTTCCTGCATGATTTTGGTTTTCCGAGTGTATTAAAATTTTATTGAAGCTTTAGGCGGTTTTTTATACATTTAAGATTATGTTGAATATTTCCAAGATAGTATATGAGTGAGTTTCGGTGATTTAGGTAATCGATTCTCTTGGTGCCTAGGCTAAGTTGCTTATGGAGCCTTAGTATACTTTCTCATACTCCCCGGTTGCTTTCTTTTCTTCGGAGAAGGTATGCAATCCCTTTCCCTCTGTTTAAGCCTTGGGCTTATCCTTAAGTGGTTTATCTGAATTAACTTTCGATAAAACTATACTGGGGTGTTACTGTGCCTTCCTGTTCCAGTAAGTCTGGTTTCAGAGAGGGACAGAACAACAGAGTTTTTAGTCAGAGTCTGTGTTTGTCTGGCTTGGGGTAGAGTCTCCCTCGCTGGCCTGACACAGACATAGGAGGCTTAGCCTCCTTAGGCCACTACCGAAGGTTTCTGTACGAGATGATTCCTTCTTTTGTGATCTAGCAGACTAGTCCTTGTTGCTGTTCTCGGGGAGGATAAGATCCTTTCCCTGGGGGTAGCAACACCTTCTTTGCTTTGGTTCTTTGGGAGCTGGCAAGTATTACTGGCCTCCCTCCTTGGATTTCCCTTAGGCTAAGATGAGTTTTCTTGGCTGCGGGTGATCCTTCACTAAAGCAAGGTTGGTAGGACCCTCTTTGTCCCTTCCCCCTTTATCTCCGTAATGGCCTAGCCATTACAGTACTGTACGTCATTCTACATCTGGACCTAGGATAGGTTAGGATGTGGAATTGACTCAGTCCTTTGCCGGCCGGCAGAGTCTGCCAGCCGGCAAGGGTCTTCTGCCTTGAGTGCTGCCCGGACCTCCCTTGGTCCCTCATCCATGCCTGCCTGTAGAGCCAGACGGCATTGGTCAGGAAGCCTGAATTAGATTCTCCCCTTCCTTATATGCACTCTTTCGGATTGCCGGGCTTGGAGGTAGTTTACGCTCTTATCCCGGCATCCATTCTGTTTTCTTCTAGTGCTGTACCCGACCCGGCTGCCGGCCTATGAGGCCGGCAGCTGGGCAGTCGTAGTCCTCTGGTTCTTTTGCTGCTGGCTGGCATCGGTTGTTTACCTTTGCCGGCCGGCTAATATCAGCCCTTGTCTGCCGGTCGCCAGGAGCAGTGGCCGGCAGCCGGGTGCTACCTTGTGTAGCCGACATTGGCTGTTGCCGGCCGGCAGTAACTGCATTTAAACCAGCGTTCTGCCTCCTTATAGCTGTTAAGTAGTATACTTTAAAGCTGGTTATGGTGTGTGCCGGCCGGCAAGTGCTGGCCGGCACATAACCTTCTATACTGTACCAGTATTCTTCAGTATAACATATACTGTAAGAAGAAAACTATAGTATAAGTTTTGGTACAGCACTGTGTGTTCTAACACTTTTGTGTTGTCTTGCACAGCCCTTTGCTAGCAAAGTTGCCTTACAGATAAGAAAGTGAGTTCTTTCTTGTCTATTATCCAGGATTTTAAAATCTTTGCTTAGGTGTGAGCTACACCTGTTTCCTCTGGAAACTTTTCATTGGTTATTCTAGAAGAGAGTAACCATGCGATTTTATTATCTGGAAGGCTGCATCAATTGGTTGTGAAGGAAACACAAGTGTGTGTCTTTCCTTTCTGAATTGTTATGCTAAACTCTGCATATCCAGTGATACATAGTTCACTTGATACTCATGGAAATTTCTTCTCTTTGCAGGAGGTACGTCCGAAGTGCGGAAGTGCTTTCTGCAACGTCCGCAGTAAGAACCTCTGCGGACATGGATTATGTAGGAGGCACGCAGCATGCGCTGTCTCCAAGGGTGATCTCCGGTATTGGGACCCCCAGGTATGTACCGTGTGCTCTAACCTGTTTACTGAAGCTTTTGATTCCCCTAGGACAGCGGAATCAAGGGATATAGCAAGGGGGAAGCTTCGCACCTGGGTAAGGGGCTTCCAGAAGAACACCTCTGGACCTTATCTTCCAAGTGAGAAGATGAGGGCTTACCTTTTCCCTAGGGCATCAGCTGATGCAGTGATTCCCCAGCCTCAAGAGGAGATCCCCCTTGTTCAGATCCAGGTGGATGCTGAAGTGGCGGTCGCCGTGCAAGACATCCAGTTGGACGACAGGATGTCAGACGTGTCCAAGCGTCTGGAGGAAGACCTCCTGGCAGGAGGCCAGGATGAAGATCAAGCCCCAGACATTGTAGAGGAAGAAGCCAACGAGGTGTCGGCTGCTCCGGTTCTGATCCCTGAACCTATTCCCTCAACATCGTCTGCTCTCCCAGTAGAGCTAGGACAGGCCCTCTCCTCCATTGTTGGAATGATCCAACAAATGCAGAAGGAGAATATGGAGAAGGCGGCTGCAATGGAACTGCAGATGCAGAAGCTTGCAGCATCACGTGGGCCCCAGAAAAGGCTCAATGTGAAAGACCTTCTCTTGTGCTCAGATGCTAACCCGTGGAGATATGCTGAGCACATGCCGATGACGACTGGAAAAATCGTCATGTCGGATAAGCTGGCTTCAGTTCCCCTTGAGGAAGTGGAATTCTGGCCCAGCAAAGGGTCATATCCGGACTGTTATGTCCGGTTGAGGAAGGAACCAGCTTCAAAGGAGGAGACAGAGCCGAAGGAGGTCATAGTGATAGACCATGCTAAGGCTCAAGCTTTGCTTTCATCTTCGATGAAAGAGAGGGGCTTCACAAACTCAAAAGTTGCTGCATTGAGTAAGAAGCTCCCTTCCTTTGTGTCCTCTCCTGCTAGAGCCTTCCCCTTTTTGCAGAAAGGGTTTGCAGCTTTATTAAAAGCAGTCGAGGCTGGCAAGCCTTGCCCCTCCCTGGAGGAGTGTAAACCCTTGTCGCTGGCCCTACCCATGGACCACAAAGACTGGAAGGACGTCCATCTTACCTTCTCAGTCGGGAAGTTGGAGGCTGATATTGCCGGACGTCAGTTCGGTGAGAACCTTCCTAAGCTGTCTGACTTTCTTTTGCGGAGAGAGCTCGAGACAAAAGAAAGACTGGCTGCCTCAATGTCTCTTCAGACCACTCTTGAGACGATGGCAAGCGACCCCAAGGTCCATGAAATGTTCATGGTAGTGGCCAAGATTCATCTGGCCACAGTGACGAAGGATCTTTACAGCTTCGTCAGGGCGAGGAGAGCTTGTAGGGAGTTCGTGTTCACCTCGGCTACGGTGAGGCACGAGCCAAGGAAACTAATCTCCTCCAACATTTGGGGCAAAGACCTTTTCCCTAGCGAATTGGTCAAAGAAGTTGTGGATAAGGCTGCCACGGAGAATAGAAATCTTCTCCAAAAGTGGGGCCTGTCTATCAAGAGAAAGTCTTCCCCCGATGAGGGTCCCCAACCAAAGAGGAAGACTAAAAGGCCTAGGCTACCATCTCGGCCAGCCAAGCCAGTTGAACAGTAACAGCAACAGCAGTTGCCGATGCCTTCAGTTCCCCAGATGGTGGCACAAACCCCGACCACTTTCCAGTGGGTACCCCAGGCTGTGTCGACACAGTCCCCGGCATTCAACCCAACGTTCGAAGGGCAGTCAACTTCCTTTCGAGCAGCCTACTCAAGAACGGACTGGGCTGGAGCTGGTACAGCACTCCACCCCCGTGCCCTCGGTTTTTCCAACACTCCACCCCCGTTCTGGAGGAGTACGTCAAAGAACTGTTGGAGAAAAAAGTGATCCGAAGGGTGAAGTCCATCAAATTCCAAGGGAGGCTGTTTTGTGTTCCCAAGAAAGACTCGGAAAAGCTCAGAGTCATTCTGGACTTGTCGCCACTCAACAAGTTCATAGCGAATTGCAAGCTCAAGATGCTAACACTGCAACACATAAGGACCTTACTGCCCAAGAGGGCATATTCCGTCTCCATAGACTTGTCAGACGCCTATTGGCACATTCCAATCAACCGTCGACTCTCCCCCTACCTAGGGTTCAAGCTACAACGAAGACTATACGCCTTCAGAGCCATGCCATTCGGGCTAAATATAGCCCCAAGGAACTTCACGAAGCTTGCGAGCGTAGCTCTCAAACAATTACGCCTAAAGGGAATTCAGGTAGTAGCCTACCTGGACGACTGGCTGGTGTGGGCAGCATCCGAGACAGAATGCTTGCAAGCTTCCAGTCAAGTGATCCAGTTCCTAGAGTATCTAGGTTTCAAGATCAACAGAAAAAAGTCTCGACTTTCTCCATCTCAAAAGTTCCAGTGGCTGGGAATCCACTGGGACCTAATGTCACACCGTTTCTCCATCCCGGCGAAGAAAAGGAAGGAGATAGCGGGTTCTGTCAAGAGACTTCTAGATTCCGAAAGGATATCAAGACGCGAACAGGAGAGGGTACTGGGTTCTCTCCAGTTTGCTTTGGTGACAGACCCAGTGCTAAGAGCACAGCTAAAGGATGCAACCGGAGTTTGGAGAAGTTATGCATCAAACGCGCGAAGAGATCTGAGAAGACCAGTTCCGTCTCGGCTACGTACTCTTCTCAGGCCTTGGTCCCAAGCCAGACATCTAAAGAAGTTGGTTCTTCTTCAGCCACCTCCCCCATCGGTGACGATTCACTCAGACGCCTCGAAGGAGGGATGGGGAGGTCACTCTCATCGGAAAAAAGTCCAGGGGACTTGGTCCAAGCTATTCAAGACCTTTTCACATAAACTTTCTAGAAGCTATGGCAGTGCTCCTTACCTTAAAGAAAGACTCCTCGCGTCACTCGATCCACATAAGGTGGTGATGGACAGCGAGGTACTTGTGAGATGCTTGAATCGACAAGGATCAAGGTCACCACCTCTCAACCAGGTGATGTTGGCCATCTTCCGATTGGCGGAAAAGAAGAAGTGGTACCTGTCGGCAGTTCACCTTCAAGGAGTCCGCAATGTGACAGCGGACGCTCTATCCAGGTTCACACCGATAGAGTCGGAATGGTCCCTAGACGCAGGATCATTCTCCTTCATCTTGAGTCAAGTCCCAGAACTGCAGATAGACCTCTTTGCGACGAAAGACAACAAGAAGTTGCCCCTGTACGTGTCCCCGTACGAGGACCCCTTAGCGGAAGCAGTGGACGCGATGTCCCTCGACTGGAACAGATGGTCCAGGATTTATCTGTTCCCTCCTCACAATCTTCTGTTGAGGGTCCTCAACAACTGAGATCCTTCAAGGGGGTAGCGGCAATAGTGGCCCACAAGTGGCCGAACAGCGTGTGGTTCCCCCTGGCATTGGAACTACGGCTGAAGTTTCTACCGCCACCAGATCCAGTTCTGACCCAGCGAGTCCAGAAGTCTACTGTCTGCGCTTCATTACAGAAAACCCGGACCCTGCAGCTCATGATTTTCTCTCCCTAGCAGTGAGAAAGCGTTTCGGGATTTCGGAAGCCAGCATAGACTTCCTATAGGTAAATAAGTGCAAATCCATTAGAAGGCAATAAAGTTCTGAAAGCGTGTGCTAGGCTCAGACCTTCAGCACCTCCAAAGCCCATTTCATGGTCTTTAGACAAAGTTCTTCATTTCGCTTCTCTGTGGAGCAATGAGGAGGGTGCGTTAATGGATTTGACCCAAAAAGTTATTTTCCTATTTCCACTCGTGTCCGGGGCCAGGGTTAGTGAGATTGTAGCCCTGTCGAGAGAGGAAGGTCGTGTTCAGTTCCCGGATGGGGGAGAACTGAACCTGTTTCCGGATCCTACGTTTCTCACCAAGAATGAGTTACCCACCAACAGGTGGGGTCCCTGGAGAATCTGCCCTCTGAAAGAAGATGCATCTCTATGTCCAGTAGAATGCCTAAAGGTCTATCTTCATAGAACTTCAGACTTCAAGGGTGGTCAACTATTCAGGGGAGAAACATCAGGCTCAAATTTATCACTGAATCAACTCAGGGTGAAAATCACATATTTTATTCGCAGAGCGGATCCTGACAGTACACCCGCAGGTCACGATCCGAGGAAAGTGGCTTCATCCTTAAATTTCCTTAATTGTATGGATTTTGAACATCTTCGTTCATACACTGGCTGGAAGTCTTCCGGAGTGTTCTTTCGCCACTATGCGAAGCTAGTGGAGCAACTAAAGAGTTCTGTGGTAGCAGTGGGTTGCGTCGTTAACCCTGCTGTTTAACTCTGCGAGGAACAGTGGTTTTAATTGGGACAATTAATTCCAGGGTGAGTGTGTAGTTACATACTGTGCTACAAACTAAGTGAGGGCACTGAGGTGCCCACGTTGACTGTTCCACTTCCAAAGGTGAATCTAGCATAAGTGCAGACATGTGTGCCGAGCGTTTCTAACGCTAATGTAACTGATTAGTAATACAGACTTTTCTGACCTTCATACCTCGGTATGTTAAAAGTGGCACTAATGTTTTTCTTTCAGATAAACAAGTTTCTGTTTACTATCAGACTTATGCTTAAAGTCACTGTCTATATAAGCTTGCCGACCAGGGTTCGATTCCCGGCCGGAGCCAAGCTCTTGTCTTTGTGAGATTTCGCCTGGGTCTGTGATCCCGAGGTTGTTAAGAGAATCCAGACATTAATATATCAAAAATATATATGGCTTATTTGAATATATATATATATATATATATATATATATATATATATATATATATATATATATATATATATATATATATATATATATATATATATATATATAGAATTGTTGTTAACCTGTCTGTTTATTGTCTATCAATAAACTTGTTCTTGACAACCTTGCGTCTCCTTCACCTGTGTCAATTTATTGATATAATTGGGCATTCATTCTATGTATATTTATCTGGGATAATTCTAATAGATTGTTCCTGTATGCAAGCTATGTTGCATTGGTTTATGCTTTCCCTTAACGGGAGGACTCCGTCCCAGAAGGGGACGGTGGCGCTTTTACAAGTTTCCTCCTATGCGGTTATAAACCTTTGTCCAATACAAGTATTGTGCGGAGAACTGGTCGATATTTCATATTGACGCAGTGGTTCTTTACAAACTATGCTTTACTTAATATAGGGTGAGACCACTATATTAGCTTGCCTGGTATTCATACATAGGTATATGTACTCTTCGAGACTTTTCCAGAGTCTAGTAGGACTCTTCCCTGTAGGGGGCAGGAAGCTTTAACATGGTTTATGGTTAGTTGAAAAGATGTATAACGGTAACATCTTAGGTCTCTAGGTTTAGTCGACCGGGAAAAATTACCTCCGGGGAATACGGCACGTTCTGAGAATCCACAGATACAGTAATGCTCTGGTATACTTCCATCAGGACGACATGGCTTGAGCCCAAAAAACGGATTTTGAGGGAAGCGAAAAATCTATTTTTGGGTGAGATGGCCATGTCGTCCTGATGGACCCGCCCTTCCCTTTCTATGAAAGGGCTGTAGGACCCCTCCCTACATACAGTATCTGTAGCACCTCGTGTACGCTACAAGGAATACAGATGGCGCCAGGATTGGCGCCAGGCACGCTTACGAAGCTGGAGAAGAGGGAGCCTTGGGAGCGGCTCCCCCTTTTTCTTTCCCGTTTTCGTTTCTTGCCAATTGACCCCTCGATGTGTTATCTCTGTTTGGGGTGCAGATTGCCATGTGGCGTGTCAAGAATACGTCCTCTGATATGTCGCGATATCCCTTTCATTAGGGATATTCGCTCCAGGAGTTAGAATTCTGGGTACCTTAAGGTAAATTCTCTGGGAATATCACCGTAGTTGTAATATACCCTAGGAAGCTACCCTATAGGACCTTCCATCAGGACGACATGGCCATCTCACCCAAAAATAGATTTTTCGCTTCACTCAAAATCCGTTTTAGTGTCCCTCTCCTAGAAGAGCTGTTTACCATAGCTAAAGAGTCTCTTCTACCCTTACCAAGAGGAAAGTGGCCACTGATCTTAAGCTTAGTATTGCCCAGTACTATGGCTAGTATTCTTAACTAGTACAACTAATCTCAACATAAAAAAGTATGTAGCAAATATTAGGTCTCAATACTACACTGTATTCTAGAGGTTTTATTCAAGCTGTGGAAAAGTTGTGGAATACTATTCCTAATCAGGCAGTTGAATCGGTGGAACTTCAAAAGTTTAATCTTGCAGCGAATGTTTTTATGTCAAACAGGCAGACACAAGTCTCTTTTTATAGATTGCGTATGAAGGATTTATTTAAATGTCCTTTCTGTTCTCAAAATATTCTAATCACTCAATACTTCTCTTTTAGTTTATTTAATACCTTATTTCCTTTCTTCGCTGGACTATTTTTCCCTGTTGGAGCCCGTGTGGTCATAGCATCCTACTTTTCCAAGTATGGTTGTAGCTAAGCTAATAATAATATCAATACTACTACTACTACTACTACTACTACTACTACTACTACTACTAATAATAATAATAATAATAATAACAGAACACATTGGGAAAATGAAAGATATGTAAATTCAAGGTTTTACAAGAGACAGACTTTTGATTGACCGTGAATTTCTTACACGCTTAATCATAAGAGTTTTTCATAAGCTTTAGAGACAATACAGTCACTGAGAATTTCAGGCTGGCAGGCATCAAACAATTCCCGAGGTGGCACCCTTCAGATGTTCTTGAATACACGAAAAGTTGTTTGATATAGAAGTCAGTAGGTATTTAAAGGACGAAGTTACATACACGAGAAAATGAAAAAAGTATTATATATATAATATATATTATAATATATAATATATATATATATATATATATATATATATATATATATATATATATATATATATATATATATATACATATATATATATATATATATATATATATATATATATATATATGTATGTATGTATATATATAATGTGATATAATACTTTAAATACAAATCTCCTTATTTTAGTTGTGGTCGATGACTACATTAGTAGTTTTAATGTATTCTTGGCCTCAAATATGCCCCCTTACGTTTTTAAAACAAGGTTTGGTTACTTTAAAAAAGTTTGTAGTCAGATGTATAAAGATTATTTATTTAAAAAAGAATACAATAAATTATATATTCATTTCTATTCGTGATGTTGTCTTAGTATATACCCCTTACTTTTGACAGAAGCTGCTAATGATTGGAATCGTCTACTTTAGATTGTGGAATCTATATTCATAAAACATAGTTTTTGACCAATGCTTTATAAGTCAATAGACAATTCAAATATTAAAGAATGATTTAAGGTCTCTTAGAACTTTATAATAGAAAACTGTGTAGACTACAAGTATCATTGATTGCTCGATCATTTTCGTTTTCTTTTGTTCTTCAAAGATGTTATCATGTGTTCAATTTTGGGAAACTTCGCCAATAATTTTGGATAAATCATGGAATTTTAACAACTAAGATCATGTAATAAGGCACACTTCATAGAGGACTGGTGTCTATATTTGGGCTTATGGTTACCGAACAACGTATTTGCTGCAAAAAGGAATATATTTTGGTTAAGTTTGGGGTTTCTAATTCTATGGATGAGTTCCAATTCTTTATTTTCAGAATATTGGAATCAGCTCTATAGATTTTTGTAATGCACAATATCTGTATTTTACATAAAATGACCGCAACTTAGAGCCTAAAAATCAGAAGAATAATAGTGCTATGGGAATTATGATTTTTTGATATATTAATAAAAAAAAACTACCATGAAAGTCTGTTTTAGTAATCACACACTTCAAATTTGAATAGAATCTGAGTGTTTCTACTTCTTGTTAAAAGATGGCAGTACGCGTCCCTTGTTCATCATGTGAATTATTCTATCCAATTGGAAAAATGTGATAGATTGATACTTATGAAGAAATGTGTGTGACAGGTATAGATTATATTTAGTTCAATTAAGTAGGCTATTTTGGGGGCATTTCTAAACAAAAAAGATGTAATGGAAGGTTCCAGAATGCAAGGATTAAAAAGTTCTACCCATTGTTTCTTTTTATGACTAATAGATGGCCTTAGCAGCAGAATACCAAATTGTTAATTATCCCCATCATCCACTCATTATGATTTTCATTACTTTATTTCTGTTGCTATTTGGGTATAAAATTGCTATAAAACAGAAGCACGTGAACCTGATGTTCCTTGTTGTCTGGCCACAACTGAATTCATAGGAAATTACAAATTTCACAATAAAAATCACAAATATTTCCTCAGCAAACAATCGTTAATTCAATTACATTTGGGGATCGGGGTGGGGGCGCCAGAGATGCCAAATGTACTCAAAGCGGTGAGACAATCAAGTAATTGCACAGTTATATCATCTAATTTTCAATTACCTTTCAATGAAACTAAATTATAATTGATATGTTTCATCGTATGATATGTATTGTTAGTAAAACCTACATTGAATAACAATATTGTTACATCAAGAAAGGCATAATAACTCCCTCCTTCCGTTACGTCATAACGAGTTTTACTTTACTGCCAACAGATGGCATCAGAGGTACCTTGTCCCAACAAATATAGTCAATTATTTGACGAACACGTGTGTTAAAAAAGTGTGGTAGGAAGGTAGAGGCTAGAGAATTGTCCAACGATCGTTTCCTTATTAGAAATGGATATATTTATCAGAAATTAAAGTGAAATTTTCATATGCTATCGGAAGCAACTTGAGTTTACTTAAAAATATGTTTAGTATTTTCTATCATTATCAGAACACATGGATGGTGGATAATTTCCCTGTACAAATGACCAATGTAACAATCATCAGCATAGTTAAAATGGGCGGGACGAGTTTGGGACAGCGCTGCCAAACGAAATTCCCTTGAATGGAGAATATCATTATTCATTACAGATTCAAATCATTTAATGAGTAATAGTTATATGCCAGAAGTTACATGATAATCATGTAATTTGATGTTCTTATACTCAGCTTAATCAACAGAGACAAATCGAATAATGAAAAAGAAAATGGTCACATTTCTGTGTCTTTGCCGAAACCTGACTATGTTGCGTCATCCATCTGCGAATTTGTGTTTGTTAATAAGGGCGTTCCAGAGTGTAAATCAGTTATGAAGTAAACCTTATCATCATTTCCTTAGAATATGTATGCATGTCTGTAAAGCTGTTTCTTGGTTCAATATAGGGTAAAATGGAAAGCTTAAAAAATAACAGGTTGTTGGATGTTAAGAAATTTCAATGGAGATTTTTTCAAAGTATTCAAAAGTTTTTTCAAATAATTTACAAATACCCTATGATCGATAAAAAGGGGAATGAAGTGTAAGCTGGTCCTATTAGTCGAATGGACTAAGTATGATTTCATTTACAAAAAGTAGAGTATTCAAAACAAAATTTATATGGTTAAAATCACTTGAGGGTAAACGTATTTGATATTTTACCAAAGAATATGTTCATTTCAAGGAAAATGAGTAGGATTTGTATAAATGATAAATTCCTTAATGATAATTGAAGTTTAAAATATATACATTTTAGTAATCTTTTTTATTGCATTTTCAGCTAGTTTTGTTTTATCGTGTTTTGTTAATATTTGAGTGACTAATGATAGTATATGTAAATGATGAATCATAAACCACATCGTGAAAAC
>NC_090746.1:95858923-95871423 GCF_036898095.1 Palaemon carinicauda
TATATATGTATGTATAACATATTTGTGCAATCAGAATAAGAATATACTGTACATTACTTTCAAACATCGAAAACATTATCTACTAGGGAGAACATTCGTCCATAATCATATATGGACAAGTAAATGCAGAGCAAACCAGGTCCACATTAGACCTCATAATACATTTAGACCACTGATGTAAGCAATAGTCAGAACTGGTCTAAGGCTGATAAGCTTGAAAACTATTAAAACAACAACGAGTGTAGATATATGACTCTCACTGAATACATTCCCCATATCTTGAACTGATGAGTGCTACAATCAAAGACTGGCATATAAATTTTCCTTGGAAATTCATGTCTAATTAAATTTCAGTGTATTGATTTATTAAAAAACTGGAAGAGAGTCTTGATACTGAGGAATTTCACTATGAAAAACAACTTCTTCGAATAGCTCATGTATTCGTCACATTTGCAGGAGTAATAAACCCAATATGTTTGTCGACTTCATTTGGTCCAACTTGGAGTAACACCACAACATATGTCGCAATGAAGCTTCCAATCTGGTGGAAAAGTAAATTAAAGATAAGGTTAGAGAATGATTTCTCTCTCTCTCTCTCTCTCTCTCTCTCTCTTTCTCTCTCTCTCTCTCTCTCTCTCTCTCTTTCTCTCTGTCTCTCTCTCTCTCTCTCTCTACTCTTATTTTATTTCTTTTGATTTTTATCATTTACTAAAAGTTTATTTACTTGGATAACACACATAAAAAGCACTAGTCTTAAATTACTATAAGGGAATTACTTTCAAACCATAAAATGTAAGAGATTTCCAATTTTAAAATGAAGTGAATATATTTGTTTTTTTCTTATCTAGTCTTTGTAGAAGAAAAAAAGGATGCAGGATCAGACGAGTTACATTCTAGTTTATGTTTTTCATATATAACCAAATTGAATGATTTTGGTAAGTTGGTGGATGTGTTTGTCAGGCTCAAAACTTCAAAAGGAAGAAGAAGAGAAAGCAGAATAAGGCGGTAAAGAAAACGGGATGTGCAACAATATTGTTACACTTTACTCTGGCAGTTCCTGAATACCTTCGATTCGTTTTTCGTTTCGAAAATCCTAGATTATCTATTATTAGAAAGGGGGAAACTATAGAGTCCTAGGAGTGGAGCTCGACTCCTACGGAGTCTGATACTCATAGAGAAACTATTAGTACTGTTTAAAGTAGATGTTTGTGCTTTGTGGAAGAAGATTTTGTTCTGTTCTTATTTGCAGAGGTGGACACAAGCTCAAATAATGGAATATATATATATATATATATATATATATATATATATATATATATATATATATATATATATATATATATATATATATATATATATATATATATATGTATATAAATATAAACATATATACTGTATTTATATACATTTATACATAAATACAGTATATATATTTATATATATGTATTTATGTATTTATATATATATATATATATATATATATATATATATATATATATATATATAAATATACAGTATATATATATTTTATGAATATATATAAATACATATATGTATATATATACATATCTATACACACACATTCACATGCACACACACATATATATGTATATAAATATATATATATATATATATATATATATATATATATATATATATATACATATATATATATATATATATATATATATATATATATATATATATATATATATGAAATAGAACCAGCGCAATTTCTATAAAGCCAAATTTTAAATATCCAATATCATCACAGGGAGTCCAAGCGTAAAGAATATAAGGAACCCATCAAATGAAATATCAGGCAAAGCATTATGACAATATACCATCTTATTTCTCTTCCTCTGGTTTTGTTAAATCTTTTGTAGTTTATATAGGAGATATTTATTTTAATGTTGCTACTGTCCATGAAATATTTTATTTATATTTCTTTATTTTCCTCACTGGGCTATTTTTCTTGTTGGAGCCCCTGGGCTTATAGCATGCTGCTTTTCAAACTAGAGTTGTAGCTTAGCAAGTAATAAATAATAATAATAATAATAATAATAATAATAATAAGTAAACTTACCGAAATCAACGTATGATAGCCAAGAGTGAAGCAGCCGTTGATATCAATTCGTGACATTTCGTTTAGCCTTGAAGCGAGGTGCTGTACCTGGTAAAGACGAAACATCAGTATTAACAGTAGTAACTACAACAGGAGCAACAACAACAACAACAACAACAACAACACTAATAATAATAATAATAATAATGATAATAATAATAATATATAGTGAGGTAAGTGAGTGGTTTCAATAACAAAACAAAATATTGCTTTGGACAGAAAAATTATATTTTGCAAATATCTTTGGTCTTAGTTCTTACGTGAACTCTGTCTTCAAAGTTGGTTATAGTGGAAAGCCCAGACCGTAGATCAAAGGATGATTTTTGCATCTGTGGAAGAAAAGGGAATGTTAGAAATGTGTTTGTTTGTTTGTTGGTTTTCGCCATAGGATGCATTCGCTTTCCTCGTTGGTTTTGGGATAACCAGTCAAGAACGGAAGACTATTAAGTATCACTGTAGTGAATGAATTATCATTTATTGAAATTCGTCTTATGTTACAATTCTACACAAAGCATCTATTATCATATTGTTATCATCATCATCATCATCATTATCACCTCTTTCTACCATTATTAACGCAAAGGGCCTCGGTTAGATTTCGCCAGTCGTCTCTATCTTAAGATTTTAATTCAATACTTCTCCATTTATGATCTACTCCGTGCTTCGTAGTTTTCAGCCATGTAGGCCTGGGTATTCCAATTCTTCTAGTACCTTGTGGAGCCCAGCTGAACTTTTTGTGAACTAATCTCTCTTGGGGAGTGCGAAGGCCCCAAACCATTTTTATCTCTATTGTTATCATGCATTTTATTAATTTATTATCATGCATATTAAGGTACTTTGCCTTTGAGTATATTCCTTATTCAAAAGAAGAAATGGGACCAAACAAATGGAATAATATAATTATCTAGAGGTTTATAAACATTCGATTAGATAAAACCCTCAAATTTAGTAGCTCTAAAATTCCATGAACTTTGATACAAAGATTCTATAAAACAGATAGAAGATTAAATATGTAAGTAATTATGTAACAGAGAAAAATAAACAAATATCTAAAGATTAAAACCATATACGCCACAACACATTCCACTTTAGTAACAATGAAAAGTGCGATTTTTACATCTGATTTTCGTTCTTGCTTCCAAGTGTTAAAAGTTGCCACGATCTTTATCTTTTGTGGTTACATATAAATTCATAGATGAAAAAGGAAGGAACTTAAATATCTATGGACTAATGATATCTTTGATAAAAGATGGAGTGTCTTTTCCCTTATAAATAATAACTGAAGATTATCTTTGTATTGAGGCCATCTGTAAAGGGATCTCGTGAAGGCATCGTTTGTGAAACATTAGATAAATTTCTTGATTTTCAACGATTTCTAACATCTCCCCCTTTATATTATATTTTTTTTTGTAAGGCAACTAATTTTATATGGGATCTCTTAAAAATTAGATTCCCAAATATTCATAACACGTACGCCTGAAAAGTAAAAGATTTTTCTTCATATACTGTATATATATATATATATATATATATATATATATATATATATATATATATATATATATATATATATATTTATATATTAACCCAGGTACTGAGGGCGGCAAGCCAGCCTCAATTTGGTGGCGGTCCCAAGCCCGGGTAAATGGGGAGGGGTGGGGGAAGGAAAGGCATCCGTCCGGCCATGAACAATCAGACAAAACCAATATGGCCAGTGTAAATTGTGAGATTAGAATTAATGCTAAGGCATGTATATGCTGAAGTGTGGGACAGGGGTAAATGGAGAACCCTGGCCAAAAACATTGATACCGCATAAAGTGGGAAAAGATGCAGACAAAGAAGAATATATATATATATATATATATATATATATATATATATATATATATATATATATGTATATATGTATATATATAATATAAACATATATATATATATATATATATATATATATATATATATATTACACACACACACACATACACATATATATATATATATATATATATATAGTACATACACACGTATATATATATATATATATATATATATATATATGTATTTATATATATATATGTATATATGTATATATGTATATATAACAGTATATAGTATATCGTATATAGTATATAGTGTATAGTATCTAGTATATACTATATAGTATATAGTTGTGAAGAAGTATTAGTTATATATGTGGGAAATTGCACTTATACAGTAATTATGAAAGAGATATTTATTATGTTAATGCATCTTTAGTATAGGTAGTGCTTGAGTGCAAACAGTATAAGGACTTTAGTGTAAAGGATCGCAGGAAGGCTGATCCCTTCTCCTTGAATAGAATTTGATAAGAGAAACAAATGAAAGGCATCACTTCTAAATTTTACAACAAGTATTGGTATTAAAAAGAAAACCTCACTGTTATTCAACTTCAAATAAAAAAAAAAATTAGAAAAATTTTATACCTTTGTTAATATTTTTCTCTTTTACTCATAGCTGTTGGTAGGTATTGGTAATTTATCTATTTAATATGAATTGGTATTGGGTAGAACAACTATCTTTATACCTCAGGTGAGTTAGAAAGGATGACTTCTGGGGTCCTGGAGAAATTACATTTTGTCAAAAAATAACCCATAAATATAAAACTGTCGGAATGATAAATCTATGAAACACAAATATACAGACGAACAGGAATTTTTATTTTTGAATAAAGACTTAAACTGTTAAAAAAACGTAATTTTAATCGGAAATTCTCCGTAAAGATATGCTGTTCTCAGCCATATTTCAGTAAAATACAGACAACCGGAATTTTACCTTACTTTGATATCATCTTTTACGGGTTGGTGACTTTAATATCACTTCTTTACGTAAATATTCCCGTTTTTAAAACGGAAAATGCCAGGCAACATTCATTCAAGGATTTTTACCGTTTATTCAACGGCAAATTTCTAACCGTGTATTTAAGATATTTGCAAAATGTCGTAACTTCTCTCACCTGATTGGTAAAGACTTGTCCGGTATGACAGGGGATGAACATGAAGCCAAAGAAAATCAGAATCCCAGAAGCGAATTCTATTTGGCCATTTGTAGTGAAAAACTTGTAGCAAGAAGTGATTGTAGTGATACTGCAACCAAAGATGCAGAGAGACACGAATGGGGAAAAGAAACCCACTACATTTCTCAACACGCAGTCCACCTGGAAAACAAGGTATGTGGATGGCAAATTTATGGTTTTAATAATCGATGGCGCATTATGCAGTTGTGGAACTCAAGATATTCTAATAATTTGTTAAAATATAGACCTTCTATGAATTGTAGAATTAAATTTCCTTGGATTCTGATAATCCAGTGTTCCTTTGATTTCTAACCTAAGCTTGTATATCTAGAACCATTAACTATAGTCGTTGTTTTTTGAGCTAAGTTATTTAGAAGACCTTTGCACAAGCAATTATGTTTGAAAGACATCCTACATTATGAGCTGAACGTATCTTTCAACTGACTGAATACTATGGAAAAAGCTTTTCATAGGAGAGGAATTCTTATACATTTTCATTAAAAAAGATAGTCACTGATTTCATTCCATTTTCCCTTAGCTTCATTTCATTTAGAAACTAACTCTGCTGAAAAAGCCCAGTGCATTCCATTTCCATTTCCAATGCAAATGATTAAATGTTTCCATGACAGATTATTGAGTGTCACTTCCACAGAATATCTAGGGTTATGTAGTGGTCTCTAAGATTATTTTGTATCCAAACTGCAGATTAGTTTGTAGGTAGGCAGCAAATTATTTAGCACCACTCCATTAGAACATCAAATGTCTCCTAAGTAGACTATTTTGTATCCCATAGCAAATTAGATACAAGAAAGATTGCAAAGTACAGGTGAACTCTGGTACTGGAGTGATATTGGCAAAATCTAGAGAGAATAAGCAGATCTTGGATAAAGGGACATAGAAAACGGGAACCGCAGGCTGCACCCCCATATGTCAAAAGTTCAATGTTTAAACTTGAACATATAGCTATTACCTTGGATGCTGCTGCTTTTTACCTTAGATTACCTTAAAACCTTTCCAACTTCCGTGAATTTGAAGTTAGTAAATCCGAAATTACCTTACATCTATCTTTACCTTAAAAATTACATTGAAGCCATGCAAATTACCTAAAACTAAGGTAATTACAATATTATTGCATTGAAAAGTACCTTGAAACCATGCAAATTACCTGAAACTAAGGTAAGTACCTTTGAAGTTTAAACCTTGGCTATGACACTCATAATGGAAAAGTACTCGGATTCACGGGCGATTCAAGTCTCTTATCTATCATTTTTCACAAAACCTGCTATCTACCTTTCTTCACCTGTTATGTAACTCCTCTCTTCTGTAATTTGACCATTACGTATGTATATGTGTATGCATATATATATATGTACAACAACAACAACATTAACAACAATAACAACAACAACAATAACAACAAATGCAGCCGTATTTAGTCTATTGCATGGCAAAGGCCTCAGACATGTGAGATCATGCCTGGGGTCTTGCCAGCATATATATATATATATATATATATATATATATATATATATATATATATATATATATATATTTAGTAATACCAAGACATATGAGTGTCCCAACATACGAGAAATTTGATATGCGAGGAAAGTTTCGAGCAGATTTTTGTCCCGAGTTACGAGACAAATTTGAGATACGAGGATATGAGACGGTTCCCTCTGCGGCCGCTAGATGGCTGAGTGTGGGAGAGGCTGCCCACGACGACAGCATCGCTTGCTCTTTCCTGCCAGAGCTCCGTCGCGTAAAGCTATCTCCGAGCATCGGCCGTAGTGTTTGCATTTTTTACGTGTAACGTAAGATTAACATTTATTTTCAAGTGTGTGTACAGTAGGCTAATTTAACTAAAGTTAAATTTAAAGTTTAAGTTATGTTACGTAGTGTTACAAAAGTGTAGCGTACCGAACGTGTTGCTGTCAAGTCTCTCTCACTCCTCCTCTACACACACACCGCCATTATCCGCTAACGTCTGTCTCGAAGGTAAGAATTCCATAATAATGTCACATTTTATTGCAGATTATAACCAGTATATAGGTATTTGTTATTTTGTGAGCGTAGGTTGTGAATTAGAACAATTAAAAACATGTTTTTCCACTGCAATATACTGTTTTTAGGTGTTTTTTCAGAGGGTGGGAAGGGATTAATTTTTTTAGTTATTTTATTTGGGAAAAATTGATCCGAGGTACGAGCGAATTGCCATACAAGCTCGGGTCCCGGAGTGCATTAATCTCGTATCTCAAGGTATTACTATATATATATATATATATATATATATATATATATATATATATATATATATCTATATATATATATATATATATATATATATATATATGTGTGTGTGTGTGTGTGTGTGTGTGTATTTTTTGTACATGCATGCTTCCTTATGTACCTATTTCATTATTCAAAGTACAGTATAACTACCTCGTGCTGAGTTCCCTTGCTCTAAATTCAATTAAGTCCATTAAACCATTGACTCTCTTATATAGGCGAATATGTATTCCTTTAACAATTATTTTGTTTCACTCTGCTTCATTGTCACCTAGCACGACGGTGATATAAGATATTTCTTTTCCGTTGATAGTAGTTATCAGAGACGCTTTAACAAAAAAATAAAAAGAACTGTTTTTTTTCTGATCAAATTTTGAAGTTTCACCATTAAGATACGCATCGTAATCCAAGCGTTATCTCATCTCATAAAACACGCATCTATGATATTATGATTTAAAGGTTTATGAGCATCAAATATCCCAAGCTAACTTAAATCTATACAAACAAGAGAAGGAAATTACTCACCAAGTGTACTTCTCTCTGCAGATCCAAAAGCTTTCTCGTGGATATGGATTTGTCGCTCCACATTTTTTGAGCGATGGGTTGCTGGTCTGTGTGAGATGTGTGCCATGTGATGTCGTCAATTTGCTTTGAGATTCTTAAGGTTGCATACTTAGTGGAAGCTTGAAAGAGCATGAAGACTGCCGAAGAGGTCAACAGATATAAGATATTGATATAAATCAGGATAATGGTAATAAAATCAATTGAGTAAAGAAAAAAAGGGAATAATGTGCAAACTATCGTTATAAAATGAAAAATGAAGATCGGGTTTACAATCCATTTGGCTCTGAAGGCGAATGCGTATGTTTTGCCCGATATTCCCACGAGACTTCTGTTGAATTGGACCAAGTGCTTATTGTAAACAGTTAAAAGTATGTTGTTCACTATGTTCATGGAGACGAGAGTTGCTAAGGAAACAAACAAAGCAGTATCCCCTACATCTGTGGTGTTATTTTGAATTGTTAGATTAATCGCTTGAAAACAAACACCAATAATAAGCAAGAGTTTATTAAAAATGGCCAATAAGAAATAGGGTATGGAGAACACAAGAGACCCATCTGGCTTCCAGGTGTAGTGAAAGACACCAAGAAAACGGAGGAAGAAGAGGAGAAAATAGACCAATTCAAGACATTCGGCTTCCATGTCGCTTTTCTGGAGAACCATAATCTTTTTAAACACAGACGTTTGAGAAAATAGATTAAAATCTTTAGAATTGTGTGAAGAAATTCTTAGAAAAAACTCTGCAATTACAATTCGGATTTTGACTCGGAATAAGTCGCAGAAAATCGCCCCCAAAAACACACTTTGGATTGTGGGATAAATCGGCAGGAAAAAGTTTAAAGAACAAATTTCGAGACGCAAGGATTACCCGGCTCTGCTGACACCTACCAAAACTATGGGCTTCTGGAAGGGCCAAAGTCTACCCCTCCCTTGAGGTCGATAGGGTTTCAATAAGTCTAATTTGTATGCACATCATCAAGATGAAAGTGTGTTGAGTAATATCGACTCTTCGTTGAATTTCATTAACATGAATAAATAAACCCAATCACCTGGTAAACAAAGTGCCTCGTGTTATGGCGGTGACCGACTCTGTTCAATATCTCATTCCGGCCTTGATCAGTTAATGTTTGAACTTCTATTTTATGTTCTCAGGTATTGATCAATTATCATATGTATAAATATATATATATATATATATATATATATATATATATATATATATATTATAAATATATATTCATATGTATTTATATATATATGTATATATAAGTACATTTTAATACATTTATATACAGATATACACAGTACTTTCTCTCTCTCTCTCTCTCTCTCTCTCTCTCTCTCTCTCTCTCTCTCTCTCTATATATATATATATATATACACATATATATATATATATGTATACTGCATATAAATGCATCTAATTTATATATATATATATATATATATATATATATATATATATATATATATATATATATATACATATATATAATCCAAAGTTTTCTGAGAAATAATACATGGTAAATTAAATTGCAAGAGTGACTATTCTCTTATTAGGAACTCGGAATTTCCAAAACAATAAATATTCTAATCTGCCTTCTGGAAGGAAGGAGTTAAGCAATATTCTTAGTGTTTTTTCAAAAAGAGTTTTGTTACAAATTCTTACGAAATCCAGTTTTGTTTCGATATTTGAAGGAAATTATGATATGTATGTTCCTTATTCTGGTTTTGTAATCAGTGCGTGAGGCTACTAATTAAAATGATGAAAATTATGATAGTCAATATATGATCAAAATGTTAAAAAGGCAGATGAAAAGTTAGTAGCCATGATGCATCGGTAGAAACAAAAAGATATTTTTTTTTCGGAAACTTGGATTTAATTGTTCATAAAAAATGGAAGGAATTGCTACAAAGAACTTCTTTCTGGTACTTGTAACATGGCGATATATACTGTGCCAATTTGTTCAGTACAAAAACCGTTCATTTATGGAACCATATTCGATTGCAGGCTATCGCTCACAGAATCACTCGGCCATCAATGGATACCGTCATCTGGCAACCTCAACAGCACGTTAAGGGATCACCAGAGGCCATATGGGCATATAGAGGCTGTGAATAGAATGTTTTGGTTACATTTGATTTATAGAATTCAGGGAGGTAGAGGGAGAACCGCTCCCTCAGTTTGTAATATTATGTAAAGGTTAGAAGATATTGGACAGCAAAAAAGGTAGAAAAAAAGTGGAAACGGAATTAGAGGAGAAGACTGAAAGGTAGGTGCAGTTAGAAAGGGCTGAAAAACAACACAGAACGCTTTAGTAATTAGAACATTGTGAGGTATATTACTTTTACTGCGTCCTGCCAGCATGTTACCTGTCCTCAGCACATTATGTATAGAGCGTAGATAAACATGGCGCTTATTAGAATAGAGCAAATATATATACAAAGGGCGTTTCTTCTTCTCGGCCTAGACATTGAGATATAACGAATGCTTACATGTTTGATAAAATAAATTTCGATTGGTTAAGGGAAGATGACGTTCTTCAATCTCTTGATTATAAATTCGATAGTGTTTTCTCTGTTTTAAGAAGAAAGACATCGATTTTTGGTGTCAAAATTCAATTTAACAAAGAGAACAACACTGGGGAAGATATCGAATCCATATATATTTCTATCAAATCAATCAAGGATCAAAAGGAAATAAGAATGGATATTAAATTTCTTGAACACGTGTATTTTTCATACCTCTCTTTCCGTTCCCTTGGAGTATTCCATTACAGCTTTAAGCTAATGGATTCCCCTTATTCTCCATACCTTTTAACATCGTTAACATTGGCGAAGGGCATTATATCCAGCCTATCTTCATTTAATATCATTATTGTTATTATTACTTGCTAAGCTACAACCTTAGTTGGAAAAACAGGATGCTATAAGCCCAGGGGCTCCAACTGAAAAAATAGCTCAGTGAGGAAAGGAAAAAGGAAAATAAAATATTTTACGAAGAGTAACAACAATAAATATCTCCTATATAAACAATAAAAACTTTAATAAAATAAGAGGAAGAGAATAAGATAGGAGAGTGTGCTTGAGTGTACCCTCAAGCAAGAGAACTATAACCTAAGACAGTGGAGGACCATGGTACAGAGGCTGTGGCACTATCCAAGACTAGAGAACAATGGTTTGATTTTGGAGTGTCCTTCTCCTAGAAGAGCTGCTTACCATAGCTAAAGAGTCTCTTCTACCCTTACCAAGAGGAAAGTGGCCACTGATCTTAAGCATAGTATTGCCCAGTACTATGGCTAGTAAAACTAATCTCAACATTAAAAAGTATGTAGCAAATATTAATTCTCAATACTACACTGTATTCTAGAAGTTTTATTTAAGCTGTGAAAAAGTTGTGGAATACTCTTCCTAATCAGGTAGTTGAATCGGTGGAACTTCAAAAGTTCATTCTTGCAGCGAATGTTTTTATGTCGAAAAGGCTGACACAAGTCTCTTCTTTATAGATTGCGTATGAAGGATCTATTTAAATGTCTTTACTGTTCTCAAAATATTCTAATAACTCATTACTTCTCTTTTAGTTTATTCATTACCTTATTTCCTTTCTTCGCTGGACTACTTTTCCCTGTTGGAGCCCTTGGGGTCATAGCATCCTATTTTTCCAAGTATGGTTGTAGCTATGCTAATTATAATAATAATAATAATAATAATAACAATACTACTACTACTACTACTACTACTACTCCTAATAATAATAATAATAATAATAATAATAATAATAATAATAACAGAATACATTGGGAAAATGAAGGATATGTAAATTCAAGGATTTACAAGAGACATACTTTTGACCGTGAATTTCTTACACGCTTAATCATAAGAGTTTTCCATAAGCTGTAGAGACAATACAGTCACTGAGAAATTCAGGCTGGCAGGCATCAAACAATTCCCGAGGTGGCACTCTTCAGTTGTTCTTGAATACACGAAAAGTTTGATATAGAAGTCAGTAGATATTTAAAGGACGAAGTTACATACACGAGAAAATGAAAAAAGTATTATATATATATACATATATACATATAATATATATAATATATATATATATATATATATATATATATATATATATATATATATATATATATGTATGTGTGTATATATATATATATATATATATATATATATATATATATATATAATGAGATATAATACTGTAAATAAAAATCTCCTTATTTTAGTTGTGGTCGATGGTTATAGTAGTAGTTTTAATGTATTCTTGGCCTCAAATAGCCCCCCTTACGTTTTTAAAACAGTGTTTGGTTGCTTTGAAAAAGTTTGTAGTCAGAAATAAAAAAATTATTTATTTCTAAAAGAGTACAATAACTTATATATTTATTTATATTCGTAATGTTGTCTTAGTATAGATCCCTTACATTTAACAGGAGCGACTAAAGAGTGGAATCGTCTACTTTA
>NC_090746.1:95876423-95913923 GCF_036898095.1 Palaemon carinicauda
ACGCGTATTAACGCAAAGGGCCTCGGTTAGATTTCACCAGTCGTCTCTATCTTGAGCTTTTAATTCAATACTTCTCCATTCATCATCTACTACTTCGCGCTTCATAGTCCTCAGACATGTAGACCTAGGTCTTCCCTAGCTATTATAGTGCCTTGTGGAGCCCAGCTGAACGTTTGGTGAACTATTCTCTCTTAGGGAGTGCGAAGAGCATGCCCAAACCATCTCCATCTACACCTCGAGTAATCTCTATTATAGTTTCATTTCTAATACTGTCCTGCCATTTAATTCCTAATATCCTTCTGAGGGCTTTGTTCTGATATCTACTAAACATATTGGAGATTGTTAAATGTATAAAAATCACAAGTATAAGTGATTAAATTCTCATAAACACCTAAGTGTTACAACTTACTAATCAACTATAATGGTGGAGATGGGTTGGTTTCGAATTCAAGTACAAAACCTAACTTTAACAGGAACTTGTATTGCAAAATTTGGATGAACTCTTATCTCTCTTCATAGCCGAACGATCGAAGTCAACTTATCATCTTAATTGCGAACATGCGCCAGAACTACTTATCAGAAAAAAGAATTTCTCCTCCTGTATCTGATACTGAGGTATAGTGAATTCAATATTAAAAGGGGTTTGTGGCTTGATATTTGGATACATATATACATAAGCCTATGTACATACTGTATGTACAAACACAAACACACATATATATATATGTGTGTGTAAATATATATATATATATATATATATATATATATATATATATATATATATATATATATATATATATATACAGTGGCACCTCGGTATATAATTATAATCCATCCCAAGAACAAGCTTGTAACTCAGCATACTCGTAAACCAAAATACTCTTTCCTTTAAGAAATAAAGTGAAATCACTTGATACATTCCACACGTCCATAGAAACAAATATGCACTCAATTTTTAAGGATTGTAATGTTATATGAAGAGCAAATTATACCTGCTAACAAAAATAATGCAAATCAATAATTCACAATAGTAAGTAGAAATACTTACCTTTGAGGTGAGTCGTGGCTGATGTATGGGAGACACGGGAGGAGGAGGAAGAGGAGGTGGAGGAGGAGGAGAAGGAGGAGGAGGAGGAGGTAATGGTAGTTACTGCTGGGAAGGAGAATCTCCCTCCATGAGAACTTTGGATGAAGTATTGGGAGTTGTCTCTTTTGAATGACATTTAAAATCTCTAACTAAATCTGCTAATTAGTTTTTATAGACACTTGATCATCTTTTTTTTCCCTCATACAGTCAACCTTTACCAAGGACCCTATCTTGATATGAATGTTTTTGTCTTTTCTTTTAAATGGTATGAAAATGCGATATCACGTTATCCATAAATAGATTCGGTGATTGCCTTACCTAAGACTTATGTGCGGGATGTGTTTCTACAAAAATGTTCAGCGTTTCACACATTTTGTTTCCTTCAAAGCGAGACATTTGTCAGTCTATTCCTCCTCCTCAGAGGAAATCTTTACAACTACCCCTTATTGCTGCTCCATTTGCAATTCCAAAAGCTCTCAGCTTCTTGCTATGCTCATCCAGAAGATTCTTACTGACGTCCCTGCCTAAGGACACAATTTCATTGTCAACTGGATCCTCCTGCATGCATTTGAACCCCTCAAAATCACGTTCTGCAACCATTTAGGCCACAGTTTCCTGCATAGAGAGCTGAGGGTTCTGTTGGTGACCCCTTCCCATAATTATCTATGATCTTGAAGCAGCTGACACTAAGGAAATGTTCTTTCCAAAACTCTTGAAATATGAGCTTAGTCCCTTTGGGGATCTCAAAATATCTCTGGAACATTGTTTTCGTGTACAGTTGTTTAAAATTAGAGATCACCCTCTGATCCATGGGATGGAAAATTGGAGTGGTGATGGGTTGCTGAAACTTGATTTTGATGAACTACATTTCTTCTACCAGGTCGTCTTCAATAGCTGTAGGATGGATGGACAGGGGCAACAAGGCTTGTAGTGAAAGTTCTTTTCTATAAGGTACATTTTGATCTCAAGACCAAAAGCTTCATTGATCGATTCCACAAACAAAATGTGGGTCACCTAGGCCTTGTTGATTGACCACATAACGTTCATTTGTTTTTTCTAGACCTTACGCTTCTTAAAGGCTCATGGATTCTCCAAGTGATGCACAAGGAGAGGTTTGATTTTGCAATCCCTGCCAATATTAGTGCAGAATAACTGGGTTAAACCATCTTTCATGGCCTTTTGACCGGAAATTGTCTTTTTTTTCAGTAATGAAGGTCTCTCTGGGCATCTTCTTGCCCAAAAAGACTGGTCTTATCACAGTTGAACACTTGTAGCCGAATGTATGACTTAGAATCCATGAAGCTTTAAAATTTAAACATGAATTTCTCTGCTGCCTCAACATCGGAGCTTTCAGCCTCATCATGTCGCACAATACTATGGATGCCTCTTTTTCTCTTGAATGTCTCTAATTCTTTAAGATCTGGTGTACCAGTATCCCTTTTAGCAAGGTCAGCACCCATACATTTTGCTTTTTCACAAATTATGTTCTCCTGTTAAATTCTCATTGATTCATATAATAAGCAAACTCTCAGCTTTATGTAGAACACATGGCCGTTGTCTCATCAATGTCAGCACCCTCTTTACAGTATCAATTGCTTTTTGTGAATGTTGTAAGATTGTAAATATTTGGTGAGTGTATCTTTGTCTTACTTCTCTATAATATTTTCCTCTAGTGTGATCTCATGCATCTTCTTTCCTTCTATTATAATCATTTTGGGGGCATCGTCTGAAAACTTGATGATGAACAATAGCGATCACAATTCAATAAAAAAAAAAAAAGAATAAAGAGCCGTCCTAACTCTATGACAGAACACTACTTTAGACGTTCACAAGATGCTGGTACGAGTACTGTGGAGGGAGTGAAAGGCAAAACTTAATGGGGTAAAAATCATTGACCACTAAGTGTGCTTGATTTATTGGTATTTTTCCACAAACAATGCAAATACAAATGGAAATATTTACTTGCAAACAGATACAGTGCTCATATACAGAATGGAAATTACATGGTCGTATACCGAAGCCCTCATATTCCAAATTACTCGTAATACATATACACACAAAAATATACTTACACACACAGATATATATATATATATATATATATATATATATATATATATATATATATATATATATATATATATATATATATATTTGTGTGTGTTTGTGTGTGTATGTGTGTGTACAACATATCTTTGTAATCAAAATAAGAATATACTGTACATTACTTGCAAACAGCAAAAACATTATCTACTAGGGAGAACATTCGTACATAATTATATATGCACAAGTAAATGCAAAGCAAACCAGGTCCACACTAGACCTCATAATACACTTGGACCACTGATGTAAGCAATAGTCAGAACTGGTCTAAGGCTGATATGCTTGAAAAATAATAAAACAACAACGAGTGTAGATATATGACTCTCACTGAATACATTCCCCATATCTTGAACTGCTGAGTGCCACAATCAAAGACTTTTATAAATTTTCCCTTGAAATTAATGTCTAATTAACTCTCAGTGTATTGGTTTATCAAAAAACTGGAAGAGAATCTTAATACTGAGGAATTTCACTATGGAAAACAAGTTCTTTGAATAGCTCATGTATTCGTCATATTTGCAGGAGTAATAAACCCATTATGTTTGTCATCTTCATTTGGTCCAACTTGGAGTAACACCACAACATATGTCGCAATGAAGCTTCCAATCTGGTGGAAAAGTAAATAATAGATAAGGTTAGAGAATGATCTCTCTCTCTCTCTCTCTCTCTCTCTCTCTCTCTCTCTCTCTCTCTCTCTCTCTCTCTCTCTCTCGCTACTCTTATTTTTTCTTTTGATTTATATCATTTACTAGAAGTTTATTTACTTGGATAACACACATAAAAAGCACTAGTCTTAAATTACTATAAGGGAATTACTTCCAAACCTGAAAAAGTAAGAGATTTCTAATTTTAAAATAAAGTGAATATTTTTGTTTTTTCTTATCTAATCTTTGCAGAAGAAAAAAAAAAGAAGGGAGGATCAGACGAGTTTCTTTCCATTTTATGTTTTTCATAAATAACCAAATTGAATGATTTTGGTTAGTTAGTGGATGTGTTTTTCATGCTCAAAAACATCAAAAGGAAGAAGAAGAGAAAGCAGAATAAGGCGGTAAAGAAAACGGGATGTGCAACAATATTGTTACATTTTCCTCCGGGAGTTTTTGAAAATCTTCGATTTGTTTTTCGTTTTGAAAATCAGAGATTATATAAAATTAGAAAAGGGGGAAATATACAGTCCTAGGAGTAGAGCTCGACTCCTACGGAGCCTGATACTCATAGAAAAATTATTAGTACTGTTTTAAGTAGATGTTTGTGCTTTGTGGGGGAAGTATATATAAACATATATACTGTATTTATATACGTATATACATATATACAGTATATATATTTATATATATGTATTTATGTATTTATATATGTATATATATGTATTTATGTATTTATATATGTATATATATATATATATACAGTATATATATATTATATATGTATATATATATATATATATATATATATATATATATATATATTTATACATACATATATATATATATATATATATACATGTGTATATATATATATATATATATGTGTATATATATACATATATATATATATATATATATATATATATATATATATATATATATATATATATATATATATATATATGTATAAAATGGAACCAGCGCAACTTCTATAAAGCCAAATTTTGAATATCCAATATTATCACACAGAGTCCAATCAAGCAATAATAATAATAGGGAAGTGGGGAATATCGGAAAAGGAAGAGTACCAAAGGATACAATCTAATTAATAGGTCAAAGGTAGGTACTCAGGAAGGGAAAGATTTAGGAAATAGGGAGAAAGAGAAGTACAGGAGAAGAATAAAAGAGGGGGGCCGATCCTCTTGCGATATTAGGGAATTGGTATCATTTATGTTTTTTGTTCAATAGAGTCCAAGCGTAAAGAATATAAGGAACCCATCAAATGAAATATCCGGGAAAGCATAATGATAATATACTACAGTGATACCTTTGGATACGAAAGTTTCTGCTTACGAAAAATTCAGGGTACGAAAAGCGATACGAAGATTTTTATGCCCCAGTAAACAAAAATATTTTCAGGATACGAAGAGCTTACGAGATCCCAACTCGTCGCTGAGAGTAATTTTAAAAAGCACACGCCGCCAGACTTTGAACTTGGGTAAACTCACTTACAGCCTTCCGCTCACCCATTGGTTATCTCCCTACTCAGATGCTAGCTGCCGCCATAAGATCTTGCTTTCCTATACAGTAGTAAAGAAAACGGACTGTTTTCTTAGGGCTTGGAGGGGATAACTAGGCTATAACTACATTATTGAATAATCTCATGGTGGTTTCTGGAATGGATTAGGCTGTTTTTAACAGTTGGGTTAATTATTGAATGATAGAAATGGCTGCATTGCATGTTTATTATTACAGTTCAGCGTGTTTATGAAAGAAAAGGTGTCTTTTCGTAAGGCTTGGAACGGATTAGGCTATTTAAATGTAAAACGCGACTCAGGATAAGAAAAAATCAGCATACGAAACCGTATCCTGAACGGATTACTTTCGTATGCTGAGGCATCACTGTATATTATTTCTCTTCCTCTGATTTTGTTAAATCTTTTGTAGTTCATATAGGAGATATTTATTTTAATGTTGCTACTGTCCATGAAATATTTTATTTTTATTTCTTTCTTTTCCTCACTAGGCTATTTTCCTTGTTGGAACCCCAGGGCTTATAGCATCCTGCTTTTCCAACTAAGGTTGCAGCTTAGCAAGTAATAATAATAATAATAATAATAATAATAATAATAATAAGTAAACTTACCGAAATCAACGTATGATAGCCAAGAGTGAAGCAGCCGTTGATATTAATTCGTGACATTTCGTCTAGCCTTGAAGCGAGGAGCTGCGCCTGGTAAAGACGGAACATCAGTATTAACAGTAGTAACTACATCAGGAAGAGCGACAACAATAACAACAACACATTAATAATAATAATAATAATAATAATAATAATAATAATAATAATCATCATCATCATCATAATAATAATAATAATAATAATAATAATAATAATAATAATAATCATGATCATTATCATCACCATCATCATAATAATAATAATAATAATAATAATAATAATAATAATAATAATAATATGGTTAGGAAAGTGACTGGTTTCAATAACAAAACCAATTTTGCTTTGGACAGAAAAATGATATCTTTGGTCTTAGTTCTTACGTGAACTCTGTCTTCAAAGTTGGTTATAGAGGAAAGCCCAGACCGTAGATCAAAGGATGATTGTTGCATCTGTGGAAGAGAAGGTAATGTTAGAAATGTGTTTGTTTGTTTGTTGGTTTTCACCATAGAAAAATTAGTTTTTATTTAGCGAAGATGCATTCGCCTTCCTCGTTGGTGTTGGGATAACCAGTCAAGAACGTAAGACTAATTATTATCACTGTTTTGAATGAATTATCATTACTAAAATTAGTCTTATGTTATAATCTTATACAAAGCATCTAATATATTGTTATCATCATCTCCTCCTACGCTTATTGACGCAAAGGGCCTCGGTTAGATTTAGCTAGTAGTCTCTATCTTGAGCTTTTAATTCAATACCTCTCAATTCATCATCTCCTACTTAGAGCTTCATAGTTCTCAGCCATGTAAGCCTGGGTTCCAATTCTTCTAGTACCTTATGGAGCCCAGCTGAACGTTTTGTGAACTAATCTCTCTAGGGGAGTGCGAAGAGCATGCCCAAACCATCTTTATCTATATTGTTATCATACATTTTATTATTTCATTATCATGCATATTAAGGTACTTTGCCTTTGAGTATATTCCTTATTCAAAAGAAGAAATGGGACCAAACAAACGGAATAATATAATTATTTAGAGGTTTATAAACATTCGATTAGATAAAACCAAATTTAGTAGCTCTAAAATTCCATGAACTTTGGTAAAAAGATTCTATAAAACAGATAGAAGATTAAATATGTAAGTAATTATGTAACAGAGAAAAATAAACAAATTTCTAAAGATTAAAACCATATACGCCACAACACATTCCACTTTAGTAACAATGAAAAGTGCGATTTTTACATCTGATTTTCGTTCTTGCTTCCAAGTGTTAAAAGTTGCCACGATCATTATCTTTTGTGATTCCATATAAATTCATAGATGAAAAAGGAAGGAATATTAAATATCTATCGACTACTGATATCTTTGATAAACGATGGAGTGTCTTTTCCCTTATAAATAATAAGTGAAGATTATCTTTGTAGCCATCTGCTAAGGGATGTCGTGAAGGCATCGATTGTGAAACTTGAAATAAATTTCTTGATTTTCAACAATTTTTAACAACCACCATTTTAATTTTTTATAAGACAACTAATTTTAGATGGGATCTCTTAAAAATTAGATTTAAAAATATTTACAATTGGTACTCTTGAAAAATTAATAATTTCCTTCAAACACACACAGACACACACACACACACACACACACACACACACATATATATATATATATATATATATATATATATACTGTATATACATGTATATATATATATATATATATATATATATATATATATATATATATATATATATATATATATATATGACTTAATGTCGAGAAGATCTCTTTATATCACTGACAGAATGCCCTATAAGTTCTTTAGACGTAACACTATGATGGTAATAAACTGTGAATTAACAGAATGTGCCTTCGTTTATGAAAGGCCATCATTACTCCTGGGATCCTCGAGAAATTACAAATTGTCAAAAAATAACCTATAAATATAAAACCGCCTGGATGATAAATCTATGAAATGCAAATGTACAGACAAACAATAAATTATTTCTCTGACTATGGACTTAAACTGTTAAAAAACCCGTAATTTTAATGGCAAATTTTCAGTAAAGATATACTGTTCTCGGACATATTTCAGTAAAATACAGGCAACCGCAATTTTACCATTATTTGATATTATCTTTTTCGGGTTGGTGACCGTAATATCGCCCCCTTTACGTCAATATATCGGTTTTCAAAACGGCAAATGCCTGGCAACCTTTAAGATATTTGCAAATTGTCGTAACTTCTCTCACCTGATTGGTAAAGACTTGTCCGGTATGACAGGGGATGAACATGAAGCCAAAGAAAATCAGAATCCCAGAAGCGTAATCTATTTGGCCTTTTGTAGTGAAAAACTTGTAGCAAGAAGTGATTGTAGTGATACTGCAACCAAAGATGCAGAGAGACACGAATGGGGAAAAGAAACCCACTACATTTCTCAACACGCAGTCCACCTGGAAAACAAGGTATATGGATAGCAAATTTATGGTTTTAATAATCAATGGCGCATTATGCAGTTGTGGAACTCAAGATATTCTAATAATTTGTTAAAATATAGACCTTCTATGAATTGTAGAATTAAATTTCCTTGGATTCTGATAATCCAGTGTTCCTTTGATTTCTAACCTAAGCTTGTATATCTAGAACCATTAACTATAGTCGTTGTTTTTTGAGCTAAGTTATTTAAAAGACCTTTGCACAAGCAATTATGTTTGAAAGATATCCTACATTATGAGCTGAACGTATCTTTCAACTGACTGAATACTATGGAAAAAGCTTTTCATAGGAGAAGAATTCTTATACATTTTCATTGAAGAAGACAGTCACTGATTTCATTCTATTTTCCCTTAGCTTCATTTCATTAAGAAACTAACTGTACTTAAGAAGCCCAGTGCATTCCATTCCTATATCCACTGCAGATGATTAAATGTTTCCATGGCAGATTATTGAGTGTTACTTCCACAGAATATCTAGGGTTATGTAGTGATCTCTAAGATGATTTTGTATCCAAACTGCAGATTAGTTTGTAGGTAGGCAGCAAATTATTTAGCACCACTCCATTAGAACATCGAATGTCTCCTAAGTAGACTATTTTGTATCCCATAGCAAATTAGATACAAGAAAGATTTCAAAGTACAGGTGAACTCTGGTACTGGAGTGATATTGGCAAAGTTTAGAGAGAATAAGCTGATCTTGGATAAAGGGACATAGAAAATGGGAACCGCGGGCTGCACCACCATATGTCAAAAGTCCAATGTTTAAACTTGAATATATAGCTATTACCTTGGATGCTGCTGCTTTTTACCTTAGATTACCTTAAAACCTTTCCAACTTCCTTAAATTTGAAGTTAGTAAACCCGAAATTACCTTACATCTATCATTACCTGAAACATTACCTTGAAGCCATGCAAATTACCTAAAACTAAGGTAATTACAATATTATTGCCTTGAAAATTACCTTGAAACCATGCAATTTACCTGAAACCAAGGTAAGTACCTTTAAAGTTTAAACCTTGGTTATGACACCCATGATGGCAAAGTACTGGGATTCACAGGCCATTTAAGTCTCTTATCTATCATTTTTTACAAATCCTGCTATCTACCTTTCTTCACCTGTTATGCAACTCCTCTCTTCTGTAATTTGACCATTACGTATGTATATGTGTATGCATATATATATGTACAACAGCAACAACAATAACAACAATAAAAACAACAACAACAACAACAAATGCAGCCGTATTTAGTCTATTGCATAGCAAAGGCCTCAGACATGTCAGATCATGCCTGGGGTCTTGCCAGCATATATATAAATATATATATATATATATATATATATATATATATATATATATATATATATATATATATATATATATATATACATGCATACAGTAATACCAAGACATATGAGTGTCCCAACACACGAGAAATTTGATATGCAAGGAAAGTTTCGAGCGGATTTTTGCCCCGAGATACGAGACAAATTTGAGATACGAGGATATGAGATGGTTCCCTATGCGGCTGCTAGGTTGCTGAGTGTGGGAGAGGCTGTCCACGAGGACAGCATCGCTTGCTCTTCCCTGCCAGAGCTCCGTCGCGTAAAGCTATCTCTGAGCATCGGCCGTAGTGTTTGCATTTTTTACGTGTAACGTAAGATTAACATTTATTTTCAAGTGTGTGTACAGTAAGCTAATCTAACTAAAGTTAAATTTAAAGTTTAAGTTATGTTACGTAGTGTTACAAAAGTGTAGCGTACCGAACGTGTTGCTGTCAAGTCTCTCTCCTTCCCCTTTCTCTCTCACTCCTCCTCTACACACACACCGCCATTAGCCTCTAACGTCTGTCTCGAAGGTAAGAACTCCATAATAATGTCACATTTTATTGCAGATCATAACCAGTATATAGGTATTTGTTATTTTGTGAGCGTAGGTTGTGAATTAGAACAATTAAAAACATGTTTTTCCACTGCAATATACTGTTTTTAGGTGTTTTTTCAGAGGGTGGGAACGGATTAATTCTTTTAGTTATTTTATATGGGAAAAATTGATCCGAGGTACGAGCGAATTGCCATACAAGCTAGGGTCCCGGTATGCATTAATCTCGTATCTCAAGGTATTACTATATATATATATATATATATACATATATATATATATATATATATATATATATATATATATATATATATATATATATATATATATATATATGTGTGTGTGTGTGTGTGTGTGTGTGTGTATTTTTTGTACATGCATGCTTCCTTACATACCTATTTCATTATTCAAAGTACAGTATAACTACCTCATGCTGAGTTCCCTTGCTCTAAATTCAATTAAGTCCATTAAACCATTGACTCTCTTATATAGGCGAATATGTATTCCTTTAACAATCATTTTGTTTCACTCTGTTTCATTGTCACTTAGCACGACGGTGATATAAGATATTTCTTTTCCGTTGATAGTAGTTATCAGAGACGCTTTAACAAAAAAATAAAAAGAACTTTTTTTCTGATCAAATTTTGAAGTTTTACCATTAAAACACGCATTTTATGATATTATGATTTAAAGGTTTATGGGCATCAAATATCCCAAGCTAACTTAAATCTATACAGACAAGAGAAGGAAATTACTCACCAAGTGTACTTCTCTCTGCAGATCCAAAAGCTTTCTCGTGGACATGGATTTGTCGCTCCACATTTTTGGAGCGATGGGTTGTTGGTCTGTGTGAGACGTGTGCCATGTGATGTCGTCAATTTACTTTGAGATTCTTAAGGTTACATACTTAGTGGAAGCTTGAAAGAGCATGAAGACTGCTGAAGAGGCCAATAGATATAAGATATTGATATAAATCACAATAATGGTATTAAAATCAATTGAATAAAGAAAAAAAGGTAATAATGTGCAAACTATCTGTATAAAATGAAAAATAAAAATCGGTTTTACAATCCATTTGGCTCTGAAGGCGAATGCGTATGTTTTGCCCGATATTCCCACGAGACTTCTGTAGAATTGGACCAAGTGCTTATTGTAAACAGTTAAAAGTATGTTGTTCACTGCGTTCATGGAGACGAGAGTTGCAAAGGAAACAAGGAAAGCAATATCCCCTACATCTGTGGTGTTAATTTGAATTGTTAGCGCAATCGCTTGAAAGCAAACACCAATAATAAGCAAGAGTTTATTAAAAATGTTCAATAAGAAATAGGGTATGGAGAACACAAGAGATCCATCTGGCTTCCAGGTGTAGTGAAACACACCGAGAAAACGGAGGAAGAAGAGGAGAAAATAGACCAATTCAAGACATTCGGCTTCCATGTCGCTTTTCTGGAGAACCATAATCTTTTTAAACACAGACGTTTGAGAAAATAGATTAAAATCTTTAGAATTGTGTGAAGAAATTCTTAGAAAAAACTCTGCAACTACAATTGGGATTTTGACTTGGAATCAGTCGCAGAAAATCTCCCCCCAAAACGCACTTTGGATTGTGGGATAAATCCCCAGGGAAAAATTTGAAGAACAAATTTGAGACGCAAGGATTACCCGCCTCTGCTGACACCTACCAAAACTATGGGCTTCTGGAAGGGCCAAAGTCTACCCCTCCCTTGAGGTCGATAGAGTTTCAATAAGTCTAATTTGTATGCACATCATCAAGATAAAATTTCATTAGCATGAATAAATAAACCCAATCACCTGGTAAACAAAGTGCCTCGTGTTATTGGGTGACTGACACTGTTCAATATCTTCTTATTCCGGCCTTGTTCAGTTAATGTTTGAACTTCTATTTTATGTTCTGAGGTATTGATCAAGTATCGTATGTATGTATATACAGTATATACATACACATACACACACACAAATATATATATATATATATATATATATATATATATATATATATATATATATATATGTATATATATATATATACATATATATATATATATATATATATATATATATATATATATATATATACAGTCTATGTAAATACTGGTAAATACTCACCCACACATATAAATATTTGCATATATATATATATATATATATATATATATATATATATAAATACCGGTAAATACTTACACACACACATATATATATATATATATATATATATATATATATATATATATATAAGTAAAGTACATTTTATAGATTTTTATAGATACACAGCTCTCTCTCTCTCTCTCTCTCTCTCTCTCTCTCTCTCTCTCTCTCTCTCTCTCTCTCTCTCTCTCTCTCTATATATATATATACAATCCAAAGTTTTCTGAAAAATAATACGCAGTAAATTATATTGCAAGAGTGACTATTCTCTTATCATTAGGAACTTGGAATTTCCAAAACAATAAATATTTTAATCTGCCTTCTGGACGAAAGGAGTTAAGGAATATTCTTTAGTGTTTTTTCAAAACATTATTAAGAGTTTTGTTACAAATTCTTTATGGTGTATGGAATTACTATATACGAAATCCAGTTTTGTTTTGATATTTGAAGGAAATTATGATATGTATGTTCCTTATTCTGGTTTTGTAATCAGTGCGTGAGGCTACTAATTAAAATGATGAAAATTATGATAGTCAATATATGATCAAAATGTTATTTAAGATTATGAATGATAAAAAGGCAGATGAAAAGTTAATAGCCATGATGCATTGGTAAAAACAAAAGGATAATTTGTTTTTTTTTGTTTTTTCGGAAACTCAGTTTTACTTGTTCATAAAAAATGGAATGAATTGCTACAAAGAACTTCTTTCTGGTACTTGTAACATGGCGATATATATACTGTGCCCGTTTGTTCAGTACAAAAACCGTTCATTTATGGAACCATATTCGATCGCAGCCTATCGCTCACATATGCGCTCGGCCGTAAATGGATACCGTCATCTGGCAACCTCAACAGCACGTTAAGGGATCACCACAGGCCATATGGGCATATAGAGGCTGTGACTAGAATGTTTTGGTTACATTTGATTTATAGAATTCAGGGAGGTAGAGGGAGAACCGCTCCCTCAGTTTGTAATATCAAGTAAAAGTTAGAAGACGTTGGACAGCAAAAAAGGTAGAAAAAAAGTGGGAACTTGATTAGAGGAGAAGACTGAAAAGTGGGTGCAGTTAGGAGGGGCTGAAAAACCAACACAGAACGCTTTAGTAATTAACATATTGTTCCTTGTGAGGTGTATTACAGTAAGACCTCATACAGTTTTGGTCAGGGTCAACTTTTACTGCTTCCTACCAGCATGTTACGTGTCCTCAGCACATGATGTATAGAGCGTAGATAAACATGGCGCTTATTAGAATAGAGCAAATATATACAAAGGGCGTTTCTTTTTCTAGGCCCAGACATTGAGGTATAACGAATGCCTACATGTTTGATAAAATAAATTTCGATTGGTTAAGGGAAGATGACGTTCTTCAATCTCTTGATTATAAATTCGATAGTGTTTTCTCTGCTTTAAGAAGAAAGACATCGATTTTTGGTGTCAAAATCCAAATTAGCAAAGAAAACAGCACTGGGGAAAATATCGAATCCATATATATTTCTATCAAATCAATTAAAGATCAAAAGGAAATAAGAATGGATATTGAATTTCTTGAACACGTGTATTTTTCATACTTTTCTCTCCGTTCGCTTAGAGCCTGAGAGTATTCCATAACAGATTGAAGCTAATGGATTCCCCTTATTCTCCCTACCTTTTAACATCGTTAACGTTGGCGAAGGGCCCTATATCTCTTGCCTTCTCATTATTCATTACGATCAACCTCCTTAGCTCACTCTTGTTGCCTCTTTACAATATGTACTCGGTGCAATTCTTTTTAGTGAGGCCGAATTGCACCGACTCGCAGGGGTGCTGTTTTAGCTCGGAAAAGTTTCCTAATAGCTGTTTGGTCGGAAGTATTTTGTCCGACAAATCAGCTATTGGGAAACATTTCCAAGCTAAAAGGGCACCCCTGCGAGTCGGTGCAATTCTGCCCCACTAAAAAGAATTGACTATAGGTACGATTGCATACGAATCTTCTAATCTCTGGCCGAAGATGGGCTTTTACCTTTATTGCAAAGTCGGTTGTACAGCCTATCTTCATTTATCATTATCATTATTATTTCTTGCTAAGGTACAACCCTAGTTGGAAAAGCAGGATGCTATAAGCCCAGGGGCTCCAATTGGGAATATAGCTCAGCGAGGAAAGGAAAAAGGAAAATGAAATATTTTACGAAGAGTAACAAAAATAAATATCTCCTATATAAACAATAAAAACTTTAACAAAACAAGATGAAGAGAATAAGATAGGAGAATGTGCTCGAGTGTACCCTCGAGCAAGAGAACTCTAACCTAAGACAGTGGAAGACCATGGTACAGAGGTTGAGGCACTATCCAAGACTAGAGAACAATGGTTTGATTTTGGAGTGTCCTTCTCCTAGAAGATCTCCTTACCATAGCTAAAGAGTCTCTTCTACCCTTACCAAGAGGAAAGTGGCCACTGATCTTAAGCATAGTATTGCCCAGTACTATGGCTAGTACTCTTAACTAGTACAACTAATCTTAACATAAAAAAGTATGTAGCAAATATTAATTCTCAATACTACACTGTATTCTAGAAGTTTTATTCAAGCTGTTTAAAAGTTATGGAATAATCTTCCTAATCAGGTAGTTGAATCGGTGGAACTTCAAAAGTTCATTCTTGCAGCGAATGTTTTTATGTCGAACAGGCTGAAACAAGTCTTTTTTTATAGATTGCGTATGAAGGATCTATTCACATGTTTTTACTGTTATCAAAATATTCTAATCACTTATTACTTCTCTTTTAGATCATTTATTACCTTATTTCTTCTCTTCGCTGGACTATTTTTCCCTGTTGGAGCCCTTGGGCTCATAGCATCCTACTTTTCCAAGTATGGTTGTAGCTAAGGTAATACTACTACTACTACTACTACTACTACTACTACTACTACTACTACTATTAATAATAATAATAATAATAATATTAATAACAGAACACATTGGGAAAATGAAGAGACAGACTTTTGACCATGAATTTCTTACACGCTTAATCATAAGAGTTTTTCATAAGCTGTAGAGACAATACAGTCACTGAGAAATTCAGGCTGGCAGGCATCAAACAATTCCCGAGGTGGCACTCTTCAGATGTTCTTGAATACACGAAAAGTTGTTTGATACAGAAGTCAGTAGATATTTAAAGGACGAAGTTACATACACGAGAAAATGAAAAAAGTATTATATATATAAATATATATATATATATATATATATATATATATATATATATATATATATTATATAATATAATATGTATATATATATATATATATATATATATATATATATATATATATATATATATATATATATGTGTGTGTGTGTATATATATGTTTGTGTATATATATGTATATATAAATATATATATCTATCTATCTATCTATCTATCTATATATATATATATATATATATACATATATATATATGTATATATATATAATGTGATATAATACCGTAAATAAAAAACTCCTTATTTTAGTTGTGGTCGATGGCTATAGTAGTAGTTTTAATGTATTCTTGGCATCAAATATGCCCTTTTACGTTTTTAAAACGGTTTGGTTACTTTAAAAAAGTTTGTAGTCAGAAGTAAAAAGATTATTAATTTCAAAAAGAGTACAATAAGTTATATATTTATTTCTATGTTTAACAGGAGCGACTAAAGAGTGGAATCGTCTACTTTAGATTGTGGAATCCATATTCTTAAAACATAGTTTTTGACCAATGCTTTATAAGTCAATAAACAATTTAAATGTTAAAGAACGATTTAAGGTCTCCTAGAATTTTATGATAGGAAACTGTGTAGACAACAAGCATCATTGATTGCTCGATCATTTTCGTTTTCTTTTTCTCTTCAAAGATGTTTATCATGTGTTCAATTTTGGGAAACTTCGCCATTAATTGTGGATAAATCATGGAATTTTGACAACTATGATAATGTAATAAGGCCCACTTTATAGAGGATTGATATCTATCATTGGGCTTATGGATAGCTAACAACGTATTCGCTGCAGAAAGGAATATATTTTGGTTAAGTTTGGGGTTTCTAATTCTATGGATGAGTTCCAATTCCTTATTTTTAGAATATTGGAATCTGTTCTATATACTTTCGTAATGCACAATATCTGTATTTTACATAAAATGACTGCAACTTAGAGCCTAAAAATCAGAAGAATAATAGTATTATTGGAATTATGATTTTTTGATGCATTAATAAAAAAAAAACTACCATGAAAGTATGTTTTAGTAATCACATACTTCATATTTGAATAGAATCTGACGTAATGGAAGGTTCCAGAATGCAAGGATTAAAGAGTTCTACCCATTGTTTCTTTTTAGGACCAATAGATGGCCTTAGCAGCAGAATACCAAATTGATAATTATCCCCATCATCCACTCATTATGATTTTTATTACTTCATTTTTGTTGCTATTTGGGTACAAAATTGTTACAAAATAGACGCACGTGAACCTGATGTTCCTTGTTGTCTGGTCACAACTTAATTCATAGGAAATTACAAATTTCACTATAAATATCACAAATATTTCCCCAGCAAACAATCGTTAATTCAATTATATGTGGGGGTCGGGGGTGGGGGTCGCCAGAGATGCCACATGTACTCAAATCGGTGAGACAATCAAGAAATTGCAGTTATTTGATCTAATTTTTAATTACCTTTCTGTGAAACTAAAATATAATTAATATGTTTAATAGTATGACATGTATTCTTAATAAAAAATACGCAGAATAACAATACTGCTACATTCCGAAAGGCATAATAACTCACTCCTTCCATTACGTCATAACGAGTTTTACTTTACTGCCAACAGATGGCATCAGAGGTACCTTGTCACAACAAATATAGTCAATTATTTGACAAACACGTGTGTCAAAAAAGTGTGGTAGTAAGGTAGAGGCTAGAAAGGTAGAGGCTAGAGAATTGTCCAACGATAGTTTCCTTATTAGAAATGAATATATTTATCATAAAATTAAGTGAAATTTTCATATGCTATCGGAAGCAACTTGAGTTTACTTATAAAAGTGTTTAGTATTACCTATCATTATCTGAACACATGGATGGTGGGTAATTTCCTTGTACAAATGACCAATGTAACAATCATCAGCATAGTTAAAATGGGCGGGACGAGTTTGGGACAGTGCTGCCAAATGGAATCCCCTTGAATGGAGAATATCATTATTCATTACAGATTCTAATCATTTAATGAGTAATAGTTATATGCCAGAAGGTGCATAACTATACAGTAATTTGATGTTCTTATAATTAGCGTAATCAACATAGACAAATCGAATAATGAAAAAGAAAATGGTCACATTTCTGTGTCTTTGCCAACGCTTGACTGTGTTGCGTCATCCATCTGCGAATTTGTGTTTGTTAATAAGGGCGTTCCAGAGTGTAAATCAGTTATGAAATAAACCTTATCATCATTTCCTTAGAATATGTATGTATGTCGGTAAAGCTGTTTCTCGTTTCAATATTGGATAAAATGGAAAGCTTAACAAATATGATAGGTTGCTGAATGTTAAAAAAGGTTAATGGAGATTTTTTCAAAGTATTCAAAAGGTTTTTCAAATAATTCACAAATACCCTATGATCGATAAAAATGGGAATGAAGTTTAAGCTGGTCCTAATAGTCAAATGGATTAAGTATAATTTCATTTACAAAAAGTAGAATATTCAAAACATGATTTATATTGTTAAAATCACTTGAGGGTAAACGTATTTGATATTTTACCAAAGAATATGCTCATTTCGAGAAAAAATGAGTAGCATTTGTATAAATGATAAATTCCTTATTAATAATTGGAGTGTAAAATATATACATTGTAGTGATCTGTTTTTACTGCATTACCAGCTGGTTTTGCTAATATTTGAGTGACTAATGTTAGTATATGTAAATGATGAATTATAAACCACATCGTGGAAACCAATATAAAAGTATAAATGTATATATTATAAATATATATTTGTAAAAATGAACGCGTAAAACTATATTTTCTTAATAAAAGTAAAAGAATAATAGTAAAATGTTAATCCATATTTCTATCAGTCATAGGTTCGAGTCCTTGGCCGGGCAGAAATATTTATCATTAATGAAATCTCTAAGCGTTTGATATATATATGCACACACACACACACACACATATATATATATGTATACATATATATATATATATATATATATATATATATATATATATATATATATAAATATATATATATATATATATATATATATATATATATATATATATATCAATTATGAAGCCACAAATATCTTTCACCATTGAATTTATTTCATCCCTTGACCACAGACCCAAGGGTCAATACATTTCACGATAAGAATCTTTGCAGTCTAATAGAATTAAGGTGACAAGTTGACTCTTAGACCATTCTGCTATGAAGGGATAAGAGTTAATATTGACTCTGCCTTACAGAATCCTGTCGAATTCAGGTTTTGTAATTTGGTTTGAAACCAACGAGTCTCCAGCATTAGAGCTGATTGGTAAGTTTGCAACACTTTTCTGTTTAAGATAATTGTATCACTAACAATTGTGATACTCAAACATTCATATATCAAGGCACAGATAGCTTTTAGTACCGAAAATGATAAAAGTATCTCTGGCCTGATATCTCATCATCATCATCAACTCCTCCTACGTGTATTAACGCAAAGGGCCTCGGTTAGATTTTGCCAGTCGTCTCTATCTTGAGCTTTTAATTCAATACTTCCCCATTCATCCTTTCCTACTTTGCGCTTCATAGTCCTCAGACATGTAGGCCTGGGTCTCCCCTAGCTCTTATAGTGCCTTGTGGAGCTCAGCTGAACGTTTGGTGAACTAATCTCTCGGGAGTGCGAAGAGCATGCCCAAACCATCTCCATCTACACCTCTATTATAGTTTCATTTGTAATACTGTCCTGCTATTTAATTCCTAATATCCTTCTGAGGGCTTTGTTCTGATATCTACTAAACCTATTGGAGATTGTTAAATGTATAAAAATCACGAGTATAAGTGATTAAATTATCATAAACAGCTAAGTGTTACAACTTACCAATCAGCTATAATTGCAGAGATAGGTTGGTTTCGAATTAAAGTACAAAACTTAACTTCAATAGGAACTTGTATTGCAGAGTTGGAATTAACTTATATCTCTCTTCATTGCCGAACGATCTAAGTTAACTTATCATCTTAATTGCGAACATACGTCGGAACTACTTATCAGAAAGCAGAATTTCTCCTGTCTTTGACACCGAGGTATACTGAATTTATTATTAAAAATTGGAATATATATACGTATACATAAGCCTACATACATACTGTACGTACACATACACATACACATATGTATGTATATATATATATATATATATATATATATATATACATACATATATATATATATATATATATATATATATATATATATATATATATATATATATATATATACACAATGGCACCTCGGTATATAAGTATAATCCATCATAAGAGCAGGCTCGTAACTCAGCATACTCGTAAACCAAAATACTTTTTCCTAAAAGAAGTAAAGTGAAATCACTTGATACATTCCACACGTCCATAGAAACAAATGTGAACTCAATTTTTAAGGTTTATATTTTATACGAAGAGCAAATTATACATGCTAAGAAGAATAATGCAAATCAATAATTCACAATAGTAAATAAAAATACTTACCTTTGAGGTGTGTTGTGGCTGATGTATGGGAGACAAGAGAGGAGGGAGAGGAGGAGGGGGAGGAGGAGGAGGAGGTGGTGGTTACTGCTAGGAAGGAGAATCTCCCTCCATGAGAACTTTGGGTAAAGTATCGGGAGTTCTCTCTCTTGAAACTAAATCTGCTAATTGATTTTTTTAGACTTGATCATCTTCTCTTACACCCATACAGTCAACATTTACCAAGGATCACATCTAGAGATGAATGTTTTTGTCTTATCTTTAAAATGGTATGAAAATGGGATATCACATTATCCATAAATAGATTCAGCGATTGTTCTGCCTAAGCCTTGTCTGGGTAATGTGTCCCTACAAAATTTTTCAGTATTTCACACATTTTCCTTATTTCCCTTGAAGTGAGAGGTGTCAGTCTGTCCTACCTCCTGAGATGAAACCTTTTCTACTACCTCTTTTTGTTGCTCCTTATGCAATTCCAAAAGCTCCTTGCTCCTCAGCTTCATGCTATGGTAATCCAGAAGATTACTACTGACGTCCCTGTCCAGGGACACAATTTGATTGTCAACTGGTTCCTCCTGCATGCATTTGAACCCCCTCAAAATCCCGTTTTGAGGGTTCTCTCGGTGACTCCTTCCCATAATTATCAATGATCTGGAAGCAGCTGATAATATGGAAATGATCCTTCTAAAATTCTCGAAAGGTGAGCTTAGTCCCTTTGATGACCTCAAAACATCTCTTGAACATTACCTTCGTGTACAGTTGTTTGAAATTAGAGATCACCTGCCGATCCATGGGATGGAGAACTGGAGTTGTGAGGGGTGGCTGGAACTTGATTTTGATGAACTAAATTTCTTCCATCAGGTCATCTTCAATAGCTGGAGAATGGATGGTCAGGGGCAACAAGGCTTGGAATAAAAGTTCTTTTCCATAGGTTACTATTTATCTCAACATCAAAGGCCTAATTGACTCATTCCACAAGCAAAATGTGGGTCACCCAAGCCTTTTTGTTTGACTATATAACATTCATTTATTTCTTCTAGACCTTACACTTCTTAAAGGCTCATGGATTCTCCAAGTAGATGCACAAGGAGAGATTTGATTTTGCAATCCTTACTGATATTAAAGGAGAATAGCAGGGTTACACAGTCTTTCATAGCCTTTTGACTGGAAATAGTCTTTTCTTTCAGTAATGAGGGTATTATGGACATCTTGCCCTAAAGACTGGTCTCATCACAACTGAACACTTATTGTAGAATGTGAGACTAGGAATCCACAAAGCTTATAAATGTAGACATGAATTTTTCTGCTCCCTTGCCATCGGAGCTTGCAGCCTCACCACGTCTCACAACACTACGGTTTCCTCTTCTTCTCTTGAAGTTTTCGAACCAGCCATGGCTCGTTTGAATGTTTCTTTTTCTTTAAGTACTGATGTACCAGGCTCCCTTCTAACAAGATTTTCCCTTTTGGCAAAATATGTTCTGTTTAATTCATATGAGAAGAAAGCTCTCAACGTTATGCAGAACACATGGCCGTTGTCTCATCAATGTCAGTACCCTCTTTACAGTATCAATTGCTTTGATTTCTTCCTTAGGTTTGTGGTTTACGTGAATGTTGTAAAATTGTACATTTTTGGTGAGTGTCTGTTTGCCTTGCTTCTCAATAATATTTTCCTCTAAGGTAATCTTACCCGTCTTCTTTCCTTCTTTTATGATCATTTTGGGGGCATCGTCTAGGTACTGCTCTTACTGTAAACTTGATGATAAGCAATAGCGATCACAATTCAATAAAAAACAATAACAAGAATTTGCAACTCTATGAAAGAACAGTACTTTAGACGTTCACAAGATGCTGGTACGAGTACTGTGGAGGGAGTGAAAGGCAAAACTTAATGGTGTAAAAATCATTGACCACTAAGTGTGCTTGATTTATTGGTATTTTTCCACAAACAATGCAAATACAAATGGAAATTTCATGGTCGTATACCGAAGTCCTTATATTCCGAATTACTCGTAATACATATACACACAAAATTATACATACACACACACACACATATATATATATACATACATACATATACATATATATATATATATATATATATATATATATATATATATATATATATATATGTGTGTGTGTGTGTGTGTGTGTGTGTGTGTGTGTTTGTGTGTGTATTTGTATGTATAACATATTTGTGCTATCAAAATAAGAATATACTGTACATTACTTTCAAACATCAAAAACATTATCTACTAGGGAGAACATTCGTACATAATTATATATGCACAAGTAAATGCAGAGCAAACCAGGTCCACATTAGACCTCATAATACACTTGGACCACTGATGTAAGCAATAGTCAGAACTGGTCTAAGGCTGATAAGCTTGAAAAATATTAAAACAACAACGAGTGTAGATATATGACTCTCACTGAATACATTCCCCATATCTTGAACTGATGAGTGCTACAATCAAAGACTGTTATACAAATTTTCCCTCAAAATTAATGTGTAATTAAATTTCAGTGTTTTTGGTTTTTTAAAAACTGGAAGAATGTCTTGAAATTGAGGAATTTCACTATGAAAAACAACTTCTTCGAATAGCTCATGTATTCGTCACATTTGTAGGAGTAATAAACCCAATATGTTTGTCGACTTCATTTGGTCCAACTTGGAGTAACACCACAACATATGTCGCAATGAAGCTTCCAATCTGGTGGAAAAGTAAATTAAAGATAAGGTTAGAGAATGATTTCTCTTTCTCTCTCTCTCTCTCTCTCTCTCTCTCTCTCTCTCTCTCTCTCTCTCTCTCTCTCTCTCTCTCTCGCTACTCTTATTCTTTTCCTTTTGATTTCTATTATTTATTAGGAGTTTATTTACTTGGATGACACACATAAAAAGCACTAGTCTTATATTACTATAATCGAATTACTTTCAAACCTGAAAATATAAGAGATTTCCAATTTTAAAATAAAGTGAATATTTTTTTTTCTTATCTAATCTTTGTAGAAGAAAAAAAGGACGTAGGATCAGACGAGTTACTTTCCAATTTATATTTTTCATATATAACCAAATTGATTGATTTTGGTAAGTTGGTGGATGTGTTTGTCAGGCTCAAAACTTCAAAAGGAAGAAGAAGAGAAATCAGAATAAGGCGGTAAAGAAAACGGGATGTGCAACAATATTGTTACATTTTACTCCGGGAGTTTCTGAATACCTTCGATTCGTTTTTCATTTTGAAAATCATAGATTATCAATTATTAGAAAGGGGGAAACTATACAGTCCTAGGAGTGGAGCTCGACTCCTACGGAGCCTGATACTCATAGAGAAACTATTTTTACTATTTTAAGATGTTTGTGCTTTGTGGAAGAAGATTTTGTTCTGGTCTTATTTGCAGAGGTGGACACAAACTCATAATGGAATATATATATATATATATATATATATATATATATATATATATATATATATATATATATATATATATGTATGTATGTATATAAAGATATATACTGTATTTATATACATATATACATATATACAGTATATATTTTTATGTATATACATTTATGTATATATATGTATATATATACAGTATATATATATATATATATATATATATATATATATATATATATATATATATAAATATATATGTATATGTATACATATATATACATACACATACACACACAGACACACACACACATACACACACATATATATATATATATATATATATATATATATATGAAATAGAACCAGCACAACTTCTATAAAGCCAAATTTTGAATATCCAATATCATCACACGGAGTCCAAGCGTAAAGAATATAAGGAACCCATCAAATGAAATATCAGGCAAAGAATTATGACAATATAACATCTTATTTCTCTTCCTCTGGTTTTGTTAAATCTTTTGTAGTTTATATAGGATATATTTATTTTAATGTTGCTACTGTCCATGAAATATTTTATTTTTATTTCTTTCTTTGCCTCACTGAGGTATTTTTCTTGTTGGTGCCCTTGGGCTTATAGCATGCTGCTTTTCAAACTAGAGTTGTAGCTTAGCAAGTAATAATAATAATAATAATAATAATAATAATAATAATTATAATAATAATAATAATAATATGTAAACTTACTGAAATCAACGTATGATAGCCAAGAGAGAAGCAGCCGTTGATATCATTTCGTGACATTTCGTTTAGCCTTGAAGCGAGGTGTTGTACCTGGTAAAGACGAAACATCAGTATTAACAGTAGTAACTAGAACAGGAGCAACAACAACAACAACAACAACAACAACAACAACATTAATAATAATAATAATAATAATAATAATAATGATAATAATAATAATAATATATAGTGAGGTAAGTGACTGGTTTCAATAACAAAACAAATTTTGCTTTGGACAGAAAAATTATTTTTTGCAAATATCTTCGGTCTTAGTTCTTACGTGAATTCTGTCTTCAAAGTTGGTTATAGAGGAAAGCCCAGACCGTAGATCAAAGGAAGATTGTTGCATCTGTGGAAGAAAAGGGAATGTTAGAAATGTGTTTGTTTGTTTGTTGGTTTTCGTCATAGGAAAATTAGTTTTTATTTAGCGAAGATGCATTCGCCTTCCTCGTTGGTTTTGGGATAACCAGTCAAGAACGTAAGACTAATTATTATCACTGTTTTAAATGAATTATCATTACTAAAATTAGTCTTATGTTACAATCTTATACAAAGCTTCTAATATCATATTGTTATCACCATCATCGTCATCATCATCTCCTCCTACGCTTATTGACGCAAAAGGGCCTCGGTTAGATTTCGCTAGTAGTCTCTATCTTGAGCTTTTAATTCAATACCCCTCAATTCATCATCTCCTACTTAGAACTTCATAGTTCTCAGCCATGTAAGCCTGGGTCTTCCAATTCTTCTAGTACCTTGTGGAGCCCAGCTGAACTTTTTGTGAACTAATCTCTCTAGGGGAGTGCGAAGAGCATACCCAAACCATCTTTATCTCTATTGTTATCATACATTTTATTAATTTATTATCATGCATATTAAGGTACTTTGCCTTTGAGTATATTCCTTATTCAAAAGAAGAAATGGGACCAAACAAATGGAATAATATAATTATTTAGAGGTTTATAAATATTCGATTAGATAAAACCTTCAAATTTAGTAGCTCTAAAATTCCATGAACTTTGATAAAAAGATTCTATAAAACAGATAGAAGATTAAATATGTAAGTAATTATGTAACAGAGAAAAATAAACAAATATCTAAAGATTAAAACCATATACGTCACAACACATTCCACTTTAGTAATAATGAAAAGTGCGATTTTTACACCTGATTTTCGTTCTTGCTTTCAAGTGTTAAAAGTTGCCACGATCATTATCTTTTGTGATTACATATAAATTCATAGATGGAAAAGGAAGGAATATTAAATATCTATCGACTAGTGATATCTTTGATAAAAGATGGAGTGTCTTTTCCCTTATAAATGATAAGTGAAGATTATCTTTGTAATGAGGCCATCTGTTAAGGGATGTCGCGCAGGCATCGATTGTGAAACTTGAAATATATTTTTTGATTTTCAACGATTTTTAACAACCCCCATTTTGATTTTTTCTATAAGGCAACTAATTTTATATGGGATCTCTTAAAGATTAGATTTCAAAATATCTACAACAGGTACTCTTGAAAAATTAAAATTTTCCTTCAAATACATACATTCATACATACATACATACATATATATATATATATATATATATATATATATATATATATATATATATATATATATATATATATATATATATATATGTATGTATATATATATATATACTGTATATGTATGTATATATATATATATATATATATATATATATATATATACATATACACACACACATACACACACACACATATATATATATATATATATATATATATATATATATATATATATATATATATATATATCTACTGTATATATATATATATATATATATATATATATATATATATATATATATATATATATATATATATATATTGACTTAATGACAAGAAGATCTCTTTATATCACTGACAGGATGCCCTTTAAGTTCTTTAGACGTAACACTATGATGGTAATAAACTGTGAATTAACAGAATGTGCCATCATTTATGAAAGGCCATCATTACTCCTGGGATCCTCGAGAAATTACAAATTGGCAAAAAATAATCTATAAATATAAAACGGTCGGGGTGATAAATCTATGAAATGCAAATGTACAGACGAACAATAATTTTTATCTTTGAATATAGACTTGAACTGTTGAAAACTCGTAATTTTAATCGCAAATTCTCCGTAAAGATATGCTGTTCTCAGACATATTTCAGTAAAATAAAGGCAACCGCAATTTTACCATAATTTGATATTATCTTTTACGGGTTGGTGACCGTAATATCACTTTTTTGCGTAAATATATCCGTTTTTAAAACGGTAAATGCCTGGCAACATTAATTCAAGGATTTTTACCGTTTATTTAACGGCAAATTTCTAAGAGTGTATGCAAGATATTTGCAAAATGTCGTAACTTCTCTCACCTGATTGGTAAAGACTTGTCCGGTATGACAGGGGATGAACATGAAGCCAAAGAAAATCAGAATCCCAGAAGCGTATTCTATTTGGCCTTTTGTAGTGAAAAACTTGTAGCAAGAAGTGATTGTAGTGATACTGCAACCAAAGATGCAGAGAGACACGAATGGGGAAAAGAAACCCACGACATTTCTCAACACGCAGTCCACCTGGAAAACAAGGTATATGGATAGCAAATTTATGGTTTTAATAATCAATGGCGCATTATGCAGTTGTGGAACTCAAGATATTCTAATAGTTTGTTAAAATATAGACCTTCTATGAATTGTAGAATTAAATTTCCTTGGATTCTGATAATCCAGTGTTCCTTTGATTTCTAACCCAAGCTTGTATATCTGGAAACATTAACTATAGTCGTTTTTTGAGCTATGTTATTTAAAAGACTTTTGCAATCAGGCTTGTTTGAAAGATCTACATTATGAGCTGAAAGTGTCTTTCAACTGACTGAATACTATGGAAAAAGCTTTTCATAGGAGAGGAATTCTTATACATTTTCATTAAAAAAGATAGTCACTGATTTCATTCTATCTTCCCTTTGCTTCATTTCACTAAGAAACTAACTCTGCTGAAAAAGCCCAGTGAATTCCATTCCCATTTCCAATGCAGATGATTAAATGTTTCCATGGCAGATCATTGAGTGTCACTTCCACAGAATATCTAGGATTATGTAGTGATCTCTAAGATTATTTTGTGTCCAAACTGCAGATTAGTTTGCAGCTAGGCAGCAAATTATTTAGCACCACTCCATTAGAATATCAAATATATTCTAAGTAGACTATTTTGCATCCCATAGCAAATTAAATACAAGAAAGATTGCAAAGTACAGGTGAACTCTGGTACTGGAGTGATATTGGCAAAATCTAGAGAGAATAAGCAGATCTTGGAATAAGGGACATAGAAAACGGGAACTGCGGGCTGCACCACCATATGTCAAAAGTTCAATGTTTAAACTTGAACATGTAGCTATTACCTTGGATGCTGCTGCTTTTTACCTTTGAATACCTTAGAACCTTTCCAACTTCCTTAAATTTGAAGTTAGTAAAACCGAAATTACATCACATCTATCATATCCTTAAAAATTACCTTGAAGCCATGCAAATGACCTAAAACTAAGGTAATTGCAATATTATTGCCTTAAAAATTACCTTGAAACCATGCAAATTACCTGAAACTAAGGTAAGTACCTTTAAAGTTTAAACCTTGGTTATGACACCCATGATAGCGAAGTACTGGGATTCACGGGCGATTCAAGTATCTTATCAATAATTTTTTACACATCCTGCTATCTACCTTTCTTCACCTGATATGTAACTCCTCTCTCCTGTAATTTGACCATTGCATATGTATATGTGTATGCATACATATATATGTACAACAACAGCAACAACAACAACAACAACAATAACAACAAATGCAGCTGTTTTTAGTCTATTGCATGGCAAAGGCCTCAGACATGTCAGTTCATGCCTGGGGTTTGGCCAACATATATGTACATATATATATATATATATATATATGTATATATATATGAATATGTATATGTATATATATATATATATATACATATATATACATACATAGTAATACCACGAGATATGAGTGTCCCAACATACGAGAAATTTGAGATATAAGGAAAGTTTCGAGCAAATTTTTTTCCCGAGATACAAGACAAATTTGAGATAAGAGGATACGAGACGGTTCCCTATGCGGCCGCTAGGTGTCCGAGTGTTCGAGAGGATGCTGTTGAGGACAGCATCGCTCGCTCTTTCCTGTCGTATCTCAGTCGCGTAAAGTTATCTCCGACCATCGGCCGTAGTGTCTGCAATTTTTACGTGTGTGTGTATAGTAAGCTAATTTCACTTAAGTTAAATTTAAAGTTTAAGTTACGTTGCGTAGTTTTACAAAAGTGTAGCGTACCGAATATGTTGCTGTCAAGTTTTTCTTCTTCCCTTCTCTTCCCCTCGTCCTTCGCACACACCACCATAAGCCGCTAATGTCTGTTTCGAAGGTAAGAACTCCATAATAATGTCACATTTTATTGCAGATCATAACCAGTATATAGGTATTTGTTATTTTGTGAGTGTAGGCTGTGAATTAGAACAATTAAAAACATGTTTTTCCACTACAATATACTGATTTTAGGTGTTTTTTCAGAGGGTGGGAACGGATAGATTTTTTTAGTTAATTTATATGAGAAAGATTGATCGGAGATACGAGTGAATTGACATACAAGCTCGGGTCCCTGAATGCATTAAGCTCGTATCTCAAGGTATTACTATATATATATATATATATATATATATATATATATTTATATATATATATATATATATATATATATATATATATATATATATATATATATACATATATATATATATATATATATATATATATATATATATATATATATATATTAAACCATTGACTTTCATATATAGGCAAATTTGTATTCCTTTAACAATAACTTTCTTTCACTTTGCTTCATCGTCTTCCAGCACTACAGTGATATAAGAACGTTTTATTCTGTTGATAGTTTTGATTAGGGACGCTTTAACAAAAAGAAAAGATCGGTTGAATTCTGATATGATACGCATCATAATCCAAGCGTTTTCTCAACTCATAAGACACGTACTACATAGCTATTCCAGTTTATGATATTATGATTTAAAGGTTTATGAGCATAAAATATCCCAAGGCAACTTAAATCTACACAGACAAGAGAAGGAAATTACTCACCAAGTGTACTTCTCTCTGCAGATCCAAAAGCTTTCTCGTGGACATGGATTTGTCGCTCCACATTTTTGGAGCGATCGGTTGCTGGTCTGTGTGAGACGTGAGCCATGTGATGTCGTCAATTTGCTTTGAGATTCTTAAGGTTGCATACATAGTTGAAGCTTGAAAGAGCATGAAGACTGCCGAAGAGGCCAACAGATATACGATATTGATATAAGTCACGACAATGGTATCAAAATCAACTGAGTTGAGAAAAAAAGCGAATAATGTGAATACTCTCTGTATAAAATGAAAGATAAAAACCGGGTTTACAATCCATTTGGCTCTGAAGGCGAATGCGTATGTTTTGCCCGATATTCCCACGAGACTTCTGTTGAATTGGACCAAGTGCTTATTGTAAACAGTTAAAAGTATGTTGTTCACTGCGCTCATGGAGACGAGAGCTGCAAAGGAAACAAGGAAAGCAGTATCCCCTACATCTGTTGTGTTAATATGAACTGTTAGCGTAATTGCTAGAGAGCAAACACCAATAATAAGCAAGAGTTTATTAAAAATGTTCAATAAGAAATAGGGTATGGAGAACACAAGAGACCCATCTGGCTTCCAGGTGTAGTGAAAGACACCGAGAAAACGGAGGAAGAAGAGGAGAAAATAGACCAATTCAAGACATTCGGCTTCCATGTCGCTTTTCTGGCGAACCATAATCTTTTTAAACACAGACGATTGAGAAAATAGATTAAAATCTTTAGAATTAGTCTATTGTGTGGGGAAATTCTTAGAAAAAACTCTGCAATTACAATTCGGATTTTGACTCGGAATGAGTCGCAGAAATTTGCCCCCAAAACACACTTTGGATTGTGGGATAAATCCCCAGGAAAAAGTTTGAAGAACAAATTTCGAGACGCAAGGATTACCCGCCTCTGCTGACACCTACCAAAACTATGGGCTTCTGGAAGGGCCAAAGTCTACCGCTCCCTTGAGGTCGATAGGGTTTCAATAAGTCTAATTTGTATGCACATTACCAAGATGAAAGGGTGTCGAGTAATAACGACTCTCTTCGTTGAATTTCAATAGCATGAATAAATAAACACAATCACCTGGTAAACAAATTGCCTCGTGTTATTGCGGTGACTGACACTGTTCAATATCTTCTTATTCCGGCCTTGTTCAGTTAATGTTTGAACTTCTATTTTATGTTCTGAGGTATTGATCAAGTATCGTATGTATGTATATACAGTATATACATACACATATGCACACACACACACACATATATATATATACACACACACACATATATATATATATATATATATATACACACTGTATATATATACAGTATATATAAATACTGGTAAATACTCACACACACACATAAATATATGTATATATATATATATATATATATATAAAAATATCGGTAAATACTTACACAAATACACACACACACACATATATATATATATATATATATATATATATATGTATATATATATGTATATATATATATATATATATATATATATATATATAAATAGCGGTAAATAATTACGCAAATATATATATATATATATATATATATATATATATATATATATATATATATATAGTAAAGTACATTTTTTAGATTTATATACAGATACACAGCGCTCTCTCTCTCTCTCTCTCTCTCTCTCTCTCTCTCTCTCTCTCTCTCTCTCTCTCTCTATATATATATACATATATATATGTATATCATCCAAATTTTTTCTGAAAAATGATACGCGGTAAATTAAATTGCAAGAGTGACTATTCTCTTTTCATTAGGAACTTGGAATTTCCGAAACAATAAATATTCTAATTTGCCTTCTGTACGGAAGGAGTTAAGCAATTTTCTTCAGTGTTTTTTCAAAACATTATTAAGAGTTTTGTTAAAAATTCTTTATGGTGCATGGAATTACTGTATACGAAATCCAGTTTTGTTTTGATATTTGAGGGACGTTATGATATGTATGTTCCTTATTCTGGTTTTGTAATCAGTGCGTGAGGCTACTAATTAAAATGATGAAAATTATGATAGTCAATATATGATCAAAATGTTATTTAAAATTATGAATGATAAAAAGGCAGATGAAAAGTTAGTAGCCATGATGCATCGGTAGAAACAAAAAGATAATTTTTTTTTTTTTTCGGAAACTTGGATTTACTTGTTCTTAAATAATGGAATGAATTGCTACAAAGAACTTCTTTCTGGTACTTGTAATATGGCGATATATACTGTGCCAATTTGTTCAGTACAAAAACTGTTCATTTATGGAACCATATTCGATCGCAGGCTATCGCTCACATACTCACTCGGCCGTAAATGGGCACCGTCATCTGGTAACCTCAACAGCACGTTAAGGGATCACAATAGGCCATATGGGCATATAGAGGCTCTGACTAGAATGTTTTGATTACAATTGATTTATAGAATTCAGCGAGGTAGAGGGAAAACCGCTTCCTCAGTTTGTAATATTCAGTAATAGTTATAAGATGTTGGACAGAAAATAAGGTAGAAAAAAAGTGGGAACAGAATTAAAGAAGACTGAAAAGTAGGTGCAGTTAGGAGGGGCTGAAAAACCAACAGAGAACGCTTCAGTTATTAGCATATTGTTCCTTACGAGGTGTATTACAGTAAGACCTCATTCAGTATTAGTCAGAGTAGACTTTTACTGCTTCCTTCCAGCAGGTTACGTGTCCTCAGCACATACTCTATAGAGTGTAGACAAACATGGCACTTATTAGAATAGACCAATGTATACAAAGGGCGTTTCTTTTTCTCGGCCTAGACATTAAGGTATGACGAATGGCTACATGTTTGATAAAATAAATTTCGATTGGTTAAGGGAAGATGACGTTCTTCAATCTCTTGATTATAAATTCGACAGTGTTTTCTATGCTTTAAGAAGAAAGACATCGATTTTTAGTGTCAAAATTCAATTTATCAATGAAAACAGCACTGGGGAAGATGTCAAATCCATATATACCTGTGTTTCTTTCAAATCAATTAAGGATCAAAAGGAAATAAGAATGGATATTGAATTCCTTGAACACTTGTATTCTCATACCTTTCTCTCCGTTTGCTTAGAGTATTCCATTACAGCTTTAAGCTAATGGATCACCCTTATTCTCCATACCTTTTAACATCGTTAACGTTGGCGAAGGGCCCTATATCTCTTGCCTTCTCATTATTCATTACGATCAACCTCCTTAGCTCACTCTTGTTGCCTCTTTACAATATGTACTCGGTGCAATTCTTTTTAGTGAGGCAGAATTGCATCGACTTGCAGGGGTGCTCTTCTAGTTTGGAAATGTTTCCTAATAGCTGATTGGTCGGAAGTATTTTTGTCCGACCAATCAGCTATTGGGAAACATTTCTGAGCTAAAAGGGCACCCCTACGAGTCGGTGCAATTCTGCCTCACTAAAAAGAATTGACTATAGGTACAATTGCATACGAATCTTCTTCTAATCTCTGGCCGAAAATGGGCTTTTACCTTTATTGCAAAGTCAGTTGTACTGCCTATCTTCATTTATCCTTATTATTATTATTTCCTGCTAAGGTACAACCCTAGTTGGAAAAGCAGGATGCTATAAGCTCAGGGGCTCCAATTGGGAAAATAGCTCAGTGAGGAAAGGAAAAAGGAAAATAAAATATTTTACGAAGAAAAACAACAATAAATATCTCCTAGATAATCTATAAAAACTTTAACAAAACAAGAGGAAAAGAATAAGATAGGAGAGTGTGCTCGAGTGTACCCTCAAGCAAGAGAACTCTAACCTAAGACACTGGAAGACCATGGTACAGAGGCTGTGGCAATATCCACGATTAGAGAACAATGGTTTGATTTTGGAGTGTCCTTCTCCTAGAAGAGCTGCTTACCATAGCTAAAGAGTCTCTTCTACCCTTACCAAGAGGAAAGTGGCCGCTGATCTTAAGCATAGTATTGCCCAGTACTATGGCTAGTACTCTTAACTAGTACAACTAATCTCAACATAAAAAAGTATGTAGCAAATATTAATTCTCAATACTACACTGTATTCTAGAGGTTTTATTCAAGCTGTTAAAAAGTTGTGGAATACTCTTCCTAATCAGGTAGTTGAATCGGTGGAACTTCAAAAGTTCAATCTTGCAGCGAATGTTTTTATGTCGAACAGGCTGACACAAGTCTCTTTTTATAGATTGCGTATGAAGGATCTATTTAAATGTCTTTACTGTTCTCAAAATATTTCAATCACTCATTACTTCTCTTTTAGTTTATTTATTACCTTATTTCCTTTCTTCGCTGGACTATTTTTCCCTGTTGCAGCCCTTGGGGTTATAGCATCCTACTTTTCCAAGTATGGTTGTAGCTAATAATAATAATAATAATAATAATATAAACAATACTACTACTACTACTACTACTACTACTACTACTCCTAATAATAATAATAATAATAATAATAATAATAATAATAATAATAACAGAACACATTGGGAAAATTAAAGATATGTAAATTCAAGGTTTTACAAGAGACAGACTTTTGACCGTGAATTTCTTACAGCCTTACACCCTTAATCACAAGACTTTTCATAAGATGTATAACTATTATTATTATTATTATTATCATTACTATTATTATTATTATTATTATTATTATTATTATTATTATTATTATTATTATTATTATTATTATTTAACTCTAATCTTATTATCATTATTATTATTATTATTATTATCATTATTATTATTATTATTATTATTATTATCATTATTATTATCCTTACTACTTGCTAAGCTACAACCCTAGTTGGAAAAGCAGGATGCTACAAGTTGTAGAGACAATACAGTCATTGGGGGATTTTGGCTGGCAAGGATCAGACAATTCCTGAGTCGGCACTCTTCATATTTTCTTGAATATACTGTACGAGAAGTTTGATACAGAAGTCAGTAGATATCTAAAGGACGAGGGAAATGAAAAAAAAGATTGTATATATATATATATATATATATATATGTGTGTGTGTGTGTGTGTGTATATATATATATATATATATATATATATATATATATATATATATATATATATATATATATATATATATATATATATATAATATGATATAATAGTGTAAATAAAAATCTCCTTATTTTAGTTGTGGTCCATGGCTATAGTAGTAGTTTTAATGTATTCTTGGCCTCAAATATGCCCCTTTACGTTTTTAAAACAGGGTTTGGTTACTTTAAAAAAGTTTTTAGTCAGAAATAAAAAGATTTTTAATTTCAAAAAGAGTACAATAAGTTATATATTTATTTCTATTCGTAATGTTGTCTTAGTATAGATCCCTTACATTTAACAGGAGCGACTAAAGAGTGGAATCGTCTACTTTAGATTAAGGAATCTATATTCTTAAAACAGTTTTTTTGACAAATACTTTATAAGTCAATAGACAATTTAAATGTTAAAGAACGATTTAAGGTCTCCTAGAACTTTATAATAGGAAACTGTGTAGACTACAATCATCATTGATTGCTTAATCATTTTCGTTTTCTTTTGTTCTTCAAAGATGTTTATCATGTGTTCCATTTTGGGAATCTTCGCCATTAATTGTGGATAAATCATGGAATTTTGACAACTATGATCATGTAATAAGGCACACTTTATGGAGGATTGATATCTATTATTGGGCTTATGGTTACCTAACAACGTATTGGCTGCAGAAAGGAATATATTTTGATTAAGTTTGGGGTTTCTAATTCTATGGATGAGTTATAATTCCTTATTTTTAGAATATTGGAATCTGCTCTATATATTTTCGTAATGCACAATATCTGTATTTTACACAAAATTACCGCAACTTAGAGCCTAAAAATCAAAAGTATAATAGTTTTATTGGAATTATGAATTTTTGATGCATTAATAAAAAAAGAAACTACCATGAAAGTATGTTTTAGTAATCTCATACTTCAAATTTGAATAGAATCTGAGTGTTTCTATTTCTTGTTAAAAGATGGCAGTACGTGTCCCTTGTTCCATCATATGAATGATTCTATCCAATTGGAAAAGGGTGATAGATTGATACTTACGTACAAATGTGTGTGACAAGTATAGATTATATTCAGTTCAATTAAGTAGGCTATTTTAGGGGTATTTCTAAACCAAAATGACGTAATGGAAGGTTCCAGAATGCGAGGATTAAAGAGTTCTACACATTGTTTCTTTTTAGGACCAATAGATGGCCTTAGCAGCAGAATACCAAGTTGTTAATTATCCCCATCATCCACTCATTATGATTTTTATTACTTCATTTCTGTTGCTATTTGGGTACAAAATTGTTACAAAATAGACGCACGTGAACCTGATGTTCCTTGTTGTCTGGCCACAACTTAATTCTTAGGAAATTACAAATTTCACTATAAATATCACAAATATTTCCTCAGCAAACAATCGTTAATTCAATTACATTTGGGGGTCGGGGGTGGGGGTCGCCAGAATGCCACATGTACTCAAATCGGTGAGACAATCAAGTAATTGCACAGTTATTTGATCTAATTTTCAATTACTTTTCTATGAAACTAGAATATAATTAATATGTTTAATATTATGACATGTATTTTCAATAAAAACTACGCAGAATAACAATACTGCTACATTCCGAAAGGCATCTTAACGCACTCCTTCCATTACGTCATAACGAGTTTTACTTTACTGCCAACAGATGGCATCAGAGGTACCTTGTCCCAACAAATATAGTCAATTATTTGACGAACACGTGTGTCAAAAAAGTGTGGTAGGAAGGTAGAGGCTAGAAAGGTAGAGGCTAGAGAATTGTCCAACGATCGTTTCCTTATTAGAAATGGATATATTTATCATAAATTAAAGTGAAATTTTCATATGCTATCGGAAGCAACTTGAGTTTACTTATAAAAGTGTTTAGTATTTTCTATCATTATCAGAATACATGGATGGTGGGTAATTTCCCTGTACAAATGACCAATGTAACAATCATTAGCATAGTTAAGGTGGGCGGGACGAGTCTGGGACAGCGCTGCCAAATGGAATTCCCTTGAATGGAGAATATCATTATTCATTACAGATTCAAATAATTTAAGGAGTAATAGTTATATGCCAGAAGGTTCATGCCTATGGTGTAATTTGATGTTCTTATACTCAGCTTAATCAACATAGACAAATCGAATAATGAAAAAGAAAATGGTCACATTTCTGTGTCTTTGCCAACGCCTGACTGTGTTGCGTCATCCATCTGCGAATTTGTGTTTGTTAATAAGGGCGTTCCAGAGTGTAAATCAGTTATAAAATAAACCTTATCATCATTTTCCATAGTATATATATGCATGTCAGTAAAGCTGTTTCTCGGTTCAATATTGGATAAAATGGAAAGCTTAACAAAGATGATAGGTTGCTGAATGTTAAAAAAGGTTAATGGATATTTTTTTCAAAGTATTAAAAAGGTTTTTCAAATAATTTACAAATACACTATGATCGATATAAGTGGGAATGAAGTTTAAGCTGGTCTTAATAGTCAAATGGATTAAGTATGATTTCATTTACGAAAAGTAGAGTATTCAAAACATGATTTATATTGGTAAAATCACTTGAGGGTAAACGTATTTGATATTTTACCAAAGAATATGCTCATTTCGAGAAAAAAATGAGTAGGATTTGTATAAATGATAAATTCCTTATTGATAATTGAAGTTTAAAATATATACATTGTAGTAATATTCATTTATTGCATCACCAGGTAATTTTGTTTTATTATGTATTGTTAAAATTTTTTTGTGACTAATGATAGTATATGTAAATGA
>NC_090746.1:95918923-95933923 GCF_036898095.1 Palaemon carinicauda
CTAAGGTTTGTGCTTTTCGTGAATGTTGTAAGATTGTAAATATTTGGTGAGTGTATCTTTGCCTTACTTCTCAGTAATATTTTCCTCTAAGGTAATCTTACCTATCTTCTTTCCTCCTTTTATGATCATTTTGGGGGCATCGTCTGAAAACTTGATGATGAACAATAGCGATTACAATTCAAAAAAAAAAAAAAAAGCCGTTGCAACTCTATGAAAGAACACTACTTCAGACGTTCACAAGATGCTGGTACGAGTACTGTGGAGGGAGTGAAAGGCAAAACTTAATGGTGTAAAAATCATTGACCACTAAGTGTGCTTGATTTATTGGTATTTTTCCACAAACAATGCAAATACAAATGGAAATTTCATGGTCGTATACCAAAGCCCTTATATTCCTAATTACTCGTAATACATATACACACAAAAATACACACACACACACACACACACACACACACACACACACATATATATATATATATATATATATATATATATATATATATATATATATATATATATATATATACATATATATGTATACATATGATATATATGTATGTATAACATATTTGTGTAATCAAAATAAGAATATACTGTACATTACTTGCCAACATCAAAAACATTATCTACTAGGGAGAACATTCGTACATAATTATATATGCACAAGAAAAGGCAGAGCAAACCAGGTCCACACTAGACCTCATAATACACTTGGACTACTGATATAAGCAATAGTCAGAACTGGTCTAAGGCTGATAAGCTTGAAAAATATTAAAACAAGAACGAGTGTAGATATATGACTCTCACTGAATACATTCCCCATATCTTGAACTGCTGAGTGCTAGAATCAAAGACTGGCATATAAATTTTCCTTGGAAATTAATGTCTAATTAAATTTCAGTGTATTGGTTTATTAAAAAACATGAAGAGAGTCTTGATACTGAGGAATTTCACTATGAAAAACAAGTTCTTCGAATAGCTCATGTATTCGTCACATTTGCAGGAGTAATAAACCCAATATGTTTGTCGACTTCATTTGGTCCAACTTGGAGTAACACCACAACATATGTCGCAATGAAGCTTCCAATCTGGTGGAAAAGTAAATTAAAGATAAGGTTAGAGAATGATTTCTCTCTCTCTCTCTCTCTCTCTCTCTCTCTCTCTCTCTCTCTTTACACTTATTCTCTTTTTTCTTTTGATTTCTATCATTTATCATGAGTTTATTTACTTGGATAGCACGCATAAGAAACACTTGTGTGAAATTATTATAAGGGGATTACTTTCAAACCATAAAATGTAAGAGATTTCTAATTTTAAAATAAAGTGAATATTTTTTTTCTTATCTAACCTTTGTAGAAGAAAAAAAGGATGCAGGATCAAACGAGTTACTTTCCAATTTATATTTTTCATATATAACCAAATTGAATGATTTTGGTAAGTTGGTGGATGTGTTTGTCAGGCTCAAAACTTCAAAAGGAAGAAGAAGAGAAAGCAGAATAAGGCGGTAAAGAAAACGGGATGTGCAACAATATTGTTACATTTTACTCCGGGAGTTTCTGAATACCTTCGATTCGTTTTTCGTTTTGAAAATCATAGATTATCTATTATTAGAAAGGGGGAAACTATACAGTCCTAGGAGTGGAGCTCGACTCCTACGGAGCCTGATACTCATAGAGAAACTATTTTTACTGTTTTAAGTAGATGTTTGTGCTTTGTGAAAGAAGATTTTGTTCTGGTTTTATTTGCAGAGGTGGACACAAACTCATATAATGGGGCTCTGATCCCGATGTCGTTAAGAGAATCCAGACATTAATGTATCAAAAATATATATGGCTTATTTGAATATGAAAAACACGTCTAAATGTGCAAAATTTATCATATAAACATATATACTGTATTTATATACATATATACATATATATAGTATACATTTTTATATATATATGCATTTATGTATATATATATATATATATATATATATATATTTATATGTATATATATACAGTATATATATTTTATATATATATATATATATATATATATATATATATATGTATATATATATATAAATATATACATATATATATATATATATATATATATATATATATATATATATATATTTATATATATATAAATATATATGTATATGTACACATATATATACATATACATACACACAGACATATATATATATATATATATATATATATATATATATATATATATATATATATATATATACATATATGAAATAGAACCAGCGCCACTTCTATAAAGCCAAATTTTAAATATCCAATATCATCACAGGGAGTCCAAGCGTAAAGAATATAAGGAACCAATCAAATGAAATATCAGGCAAAGCATCATGACAATATACCATCTCATTTCTCTTCCTCTGGTTTTGTTAAATTTTTTTGTAGTTTATATAGGAGATATTTATTTTAATGTTGCTACTGTCCATGAAATATTTTATTTTTATTTCTTTCTTTGCCTCACTGAGGTATTTTTCTTGTTGGAGCACCTGGGCTTATAGCATGCTGCTTTTCAAACTAGAGTTGTAGTTTAGCAAGTAATAATAATAATAATAATAATAATAATAATAATAATAATAATAATAATAAGTAAACGTACCGAAATCAACGTATGATAGCCAAGAGTGAAGCAGCTGTTGATATCAATTTGTGACATTTCGTTTAGCCTTGAAGCGAGGTGCTGTACCTGGTAAAGACGAAACATCAGTATTAACAGTAGTAACTACATCAGGAACAACAATAACAACAACAACAACACTAATAATAATAATAATAATAATAATAATAATAATAATAATCCTCATCATCGTCGTCGTCATCATCATCATCATCATCATCATAATAATAATAATAATAATAATAATAATAATAATTATCATCATCATCATCATCATCATCTTCACCATCATCATCATCATAATAATAATAATAATAATAATAATGATAATAATAATAATAATAATGTAGTGAGGAAAGTGACAGATTTCAATAACAAAACAAATTTTGCTTTGGACAGAAAAATTATATTTTGCAAATATCTTTGGTCTTAGTTCTTACGTGAATTCTGTCTTCAAAGTTGGTTATAGAGGAAAGCCCAGACCGTAGATCAAAGGATGATTGTTGCATCTGTGGAAGAAAAGGGAATGTTAGAAATGTGTTTGTTTGTTTGTTGGTTTTCGCCATAGAATAATTGGTTTTTATTTAGCGAAGATGCATTTGCCTTCCTCGTTGGTTTTGGGATGACCAGTCAAGAACGTAACACTAATTATTATCACTGTTTTAAATGAATTATCATTACTAGAATTAGTCTTATGTTATAATCTTATACAAAGCATCTAATATATTGTTATCATCATCATCGTCATCATCATCTCCTCCAACGCTTATTGACGCAAAAGGGCCTCGGTTAGATTTCACTAGTAGTCTCTATCTTGAGCTTTTAATTCAATACCTCTCAATTCATCATCTCCTACTTAGAGCTTCATAGTTCTCAGCCATGTAAGCCTGGGTCTTCCAATTCTTCTAGTACCTTGTGGAGCCCAGCTGAACGTTTTGTGAACTAATCTCTCTATGGGAGTGCGAAAAGCATGCCCAAACCATCTTTTTCTCTATTGTTATCATACATTTTATTAATTTATTATCATGCATATTAAGGTACTTTGCCTTTGAGTATATTCCTTATTCAAAAGAAGAAATGGGACCAAACAAATGGAATAATATAATTATTTAGAAGTTTATAAATATTCGATTAGATAAAACCTCCAAATTTAGTAGCTCTAAAATTCCATGAACTTTGATACAAAGATTCTATAAAACAGATAGAAGATTAAATATGTAAGTTATTATGTAACAGAGAAAAATAAACAAATATCTAAAGATTAAAACCATATACGCCACAACACATTCCACTTTAGTAACAATGAAAAGTGCGATTTTTACATCTGATTTTCGTTCTTGCTTGCAAGTGTTAAAAGTTGCCACGATCATTATCTTTTGTGATTACATATGAATTCATAGATGAAAAAGGAAGGAATATTAAATATCTATTGACTACAGATATCTTTGATAAAAGATGGAGTGTCTTTTCCCTTATAAATAATAAGTGAAGATTATCTTTGTAATGAGGCCATCTGTAAAGGGATCTCGTGAAGGCATCGATTGTGAAACTTTAGATAAATTTTTTTTATTTTCAACGATTTCTAACATCTCCCCCTTTTGATTTTATTTTTGTAAGGCAACTAATTTCATATGGGATCTCTTAGAAATTAGATTTCCAAATATTCATAACTCGTACGCCTGAAAAGTAAAAGATTTTCCTTCATATATTTATATAAATATATATATATATATATATATATATATATATATATATATATATATATATATATATATATAAGAATATATATTAACCCAGCCACTGGGGGGGGCAAGCCAGCCTGAACTTGGTGGCGGTCCCAAGCCCGGGTAAATGGGGAGGGTTGGCGGCAGGAAAGGCATCCGTCCGGCCATGAGCAATCAGCCAAAACCAATATAGCCAGTGGATATTGTGAGATTAGAATCAATGCTAGGGCATGTATATGATGAAGTGTGATACAGAGGTGGATGGAGAACGCTGGCCAAAAACATCGATCCCACATAAAGTTGGAAAAGATGCTCACAAAGAAGATATATATATATATATATATATATATATATATATATATATATATATATATATATATATATATATATATGTATATATATATAGATTATATATACATATACATATACATATATATATATATATATATATATATATATATTACATACACACATGTGTGTATATATATATATATATATATATATATAGTATATGTATATATATATATATATATATATATATATATATATATATATATATATATATATATATATATATATATATAGTATATAGTACATACACACGTATATATATATACAGTATATAGTATATAGTATATAGTATATAGTATATAGTATATAGTATATAGTGTATAGTATCTAGTATATACTATATAGCATATAGTTGTGAAGAAGTATCAGTTACATCTGTGGGAAATGGTACTTGTAAAATAAGTGTGAAAGAACTATTTTTTATGTGATTGCATCTTTAGTATAGGAAGTGCTTGAGTGCATACAGTATAAGGACTTTAGTGTAAAGGATCGCAGGAAGGCTGACCCCTTCTCCTTGAATAGAATTTGATAAGAGAAACAAATGAAAGGCATCACTTCTAAATTTTACAAGAGGTATTGGTATCAAAAAGAAAACTTGACTCTTATTCAACTTCAAATAAAAAAAAAATAAAAAAATTTTATACCTTTGTTAATATTTTTCTCTTGTACTCATAGCAGTTGGTAGGTATTGGTAATTTCTATTTATTTAATGTGAATTGGTATTGGGTAGAACAACTATCTTTATACCTCACCCGAGGTGGAAAGGATGACTCCTGGGATCCTCGAGAAATTACATTTTGTCAAAAAATAACCTATAAATATAAAACTGTCGGAATGGTAAATCTATGAAACACAAATATACAGACGAACAGGAATTTTTATTTTTGAATAAAGACTTAAACTGTTAAAAAACCGTAATTTTAATCGGAAATTCTCCGTAAAGATATGCTGTTCTCAGCCATATTTCAGTAAAATACAGACAACCGGAATTTTACCTTACTTTGATATCATCTTTTCCGGGTTGGTGACCGTAATATCGCTCTCTTTACGTCAATATATCGGTTTTCAAAACGGCAAATGCCTGACAACATTCATTCCAGAAATTTTACCGTTTATTCAACGGCAAATTTTTAACCGTGTATTTAAGATATTTGCAAAATGTCGTAACTTCTCTCACCTGATTGGTAAAGACTTGTCCGGTATGACAGGGGATGAACATGAAGCCAAAGAAAATCAGAATCCCAGAAGCGAATTCTATTTGGCCTTTTGTAGTGAAAAACTTGTAACAAGAAGTGATTGTAGTGATACTGCAACCAAAGATGCAGAGAGACACGAATGGGGAAAAGAAACCCACTACATTTCTCAACACGCAGTCCACCTGGAAAACAAGGTATATGGATAGCAAATTTATGGTTTTAATAATCAATGGCGCATTATGCAGTTGTGGAACTCAAGATATTCTAATAATTTGTTAAAATATAGACCTTCTATGAATTGTAGAATTAAATTTCCTTGGACTCTGATAATCCAGTGTTCCTTTGATTTCTAACCTAAGCTTGTATATCTAGAACCATTAACTATAGTCGTTGTTTTTTTAGCTAAGTTATTCAAAAAGATATCCTACATTATGAGCTGAACGTATCTTTCAACTGACTGAATACTATGGAAAAAGCTTTTCATAGGAGAGGAATTCTTATACATTTTCATTGAAGAAGATAGTCCCTGATTTCATTCCATTTTCTCTTAGCTTCATTTCATTAAGAAACTAACTTCACCGAATAAGCCCAGTGCATTCCATTCCTATATCCACTGCAGATGATTAAATGTTTCCATGGCAGATTATTGAGTGTTACTTCCACAGAATACCTAGGGTTATGTAGTGATCTCTAAGATGATTTTGTATCCAAACTGCAGATTAGTTTGTAGCTAGGCAGCAAATTATTTAGCACCACTCCATTAGAATATCGAATGTCTCCTAAGTAGACTATTTTGTATCCCATAGCAAATTAGATACAAGAAAGATTGCAAAGTATAGATGAACTCTGGTACTGGAGTGATATTGGCAAAGTCTGGAGAGAATAAGCAGATCTTGGAAAAAAGTTCAAAGAAAAAAGGAACCGCGGGCTGCACCACCATAGGTCAAAAGTCCAGTTTTTAAACTTGAACATATAGCTATTACCTTGGATGCTGCTCCTTTTTACCTCAGATTACCTTAAAACCTTTCCAACTTCCTTAAATTTGAAATTAGTAAAACCGAAATTACCTTACATCTATCATTACCTTAAAAATTACCTTGAAGCCATGCAAATTACCTAAAACTAAGGTAATTACAATATTATTGCCTTGAAAATTACCTTGAAACCATGCAAATTACCTGAAACTAAGGTAAGTACCTTAAAAGTTTAAACCTTGGTTATGACACCCATGATGGCAAAGTACTGGGATTCACGGGCCATTTAAGTCTCTTATCTATCATTTTTTACAAATCCTGCTATCTACCTTTCTTCACCTGTTATGCAACTCCTCTCTTCTGTAATTTGACCATTACGTATGTATAGGTGTATGCATATATATATATATATATGTACAACAACAACAACAATAACAACAAATGCAGCCGTATTTAGTCTATTGCATAGCAAAGGCCTCAGACATGTCAGATCATGCCTGGGGTCTTGCCAGCATATATATAAACATATATATATATATATATATATATATATATATATATATATATATATATATATATATATATATATATATATATATATTATATATATATATATAATATATATATATATATATATATATATATATATATATATATATATATATATAATATATATATATATATATATATATATATATATATTATATATATATATATATATATATATGTATATATATATATATATGTATATATATATATATATGTATATATATATATACACATACATACAGTAATACCAAGACATATGAGTGTCCCAACACACAAGAAATTTGATATGCAAGGAAAGTTTCGAGCAGATTTTTGCCCCGAGATACGAGACAAATTTGAGATACGAGGATATGAGACGGTTCCCTAGGCGGCCGCTAGGTATCTGAGTGTGGGAGAGGCTGCTCACGAGGACAGCATCGCTTGCTCTTTTTTGCCAGAGCTCCGTCGCGTAAAGCTATCTCCGAGCATCGGCTGTAGTGTTTGCATTTTTTACGTGTAACGCAAGATTAACATTTATTTTCAAGTGTGTGTACAGTAGGCTAATTTAACTAAGGTTAAATTTAAAGTTTAAGTTATGTTACGTAGTTTTACAAAAGTGGAGAGTACCGAACGTGTTGCTGTCAAGTCTCTCTCCTTCCCCTTTCTCTCTCACTCCTCCTCTACACACACACCGCCATTAGCCGCTAACGTCTGTCTCGAAGGTAAGAACTCCATAATAATGTCACATTTTATTGCAGATCATAACCAGTATATAGGTATTTTTTATTTTGTGAGCGTAGGTTGTGAATTAGATTAATTAAAAACATGTTTTTCCACTTCAATATACTGTTTTTAGGTGTTTTTTGGTGGGAACGGATTAATTTTTTTTAGTTATTTTATATGGGAAAAATTGATCCGAGGTACGAGCAAATTGACATACAAGCTCGGGTCCCGGAATGCATTAATGTCGTATCTCAAGGTATTACAATATATATATATATATATATATATATATATATATATATATATATATATATATATATATATATATATGTGTGTGTGTGTGTGTGTGTATTTTTTGTACATGCATGCTTCCTTATGTACCTATTTCATTGTTTAAAGTACAGTATAACTACCTCATGCTGAGTTCCCTTGCTCTAAATTCAATTAAGTCCATTAAACCATTGACTCTCTTATTTAGGCGAATATGTATTCCATTAACAATTTTTTTGTTTCACTTTGCTTCATTGTCACCTAGCACGACGGTGATATAAGATATTTCTTTTTCGTTGAGAGTAGTTATCAGAGACGCTTTAACAAAAAAATAAAAACTTTTTTTTTCTGATCAAATTTTGAAGTTTTACCATTAAGATACGCATCGTAATCCAAGCGTTATCTCATCTCATAAAACACGCATTTTATGATATTATGATTTAAAGGTTTATGAGCATCAAATATCCCAAGCTGACTTAAATCTAAACAGACAAGAGAAGGAAATTACTCACCAAGTGTACTTCTCTCTGCAGATCCAAAAGCTTTCTCGTGGACATGGATTTGTCGCTCCACATTTTTTGAGCGATGGGTTGCTGGTCTGTGTGAGACGTGTGCCATGTGATGTCGTCAATTTTCTTTGAGATTCTTAAGGTTGCATACATAGTGGAAGCTTGAAAGAGCATGAACACTGCCGAAGAGGTCAACAGATATAAGATATTGATATAAATCTCGATAATGGTAAAATCAATTGTGTAAAGAAAAAAAGGGAATAATGTGTAAACTATCGTTATAAAATGAAAAATGAAGATCGGGTTTACAATCCATTTGGCTCTGAAGGCGAATGCGTATGTTTTGCCCGATATTCCCACGAGACTTCTGTTGAATTGGACCAAGTGCTTATTGTAAACAGTTGAAAGTATGTTGTTCACTAAGTTCATGGAGACGAGAGTTGCTAAGGAAACAAACAAAGCAGTATCCCCTACATCTTTGTTGTTAATTTGAATTGTTAGCTTAATCGCTTGAAAGCAAACACCAATAATAAGCAAGAGTTTATTAAAAATGTTCAATAAGAAATAGGGTATGGAGAACACAAGAGACCCATCTGGCTTCCAGGTGTAGTGAAAGACACCGAAAAAACGGAGGAAGAAGAGGAGAAAATAGACCAATTCAAGACATTCGGCTTCCATGTCGCTTTTCTGGAGAACCATAATCTTTTTAAACACAGACGTTTGAGAAAATAGATTAAAATCTTTAGAATTGTGTGAAGAAATTCTTAGAAAAAACTCTGCAATTACAATTCGGATTTTGACTCGGAATAAGTCGCAGAAAATCGCCCCCAAAAACACACTTTGGATTGTGGGATGAATCGGCAGGAAAAAGTTTAAAGAACAAATTTCGAGACGCAAGGATTACCCGGCTCTGCTGACACCTACCAAAACTATGGGCTTCTGGAAGGGCCAAAGTCTACCCCTCCCTTGAGGTCGATAGGGTTCCAATAAGTCTAATTTGTATGCACATTACCAAGATGAAAGGGTGTTGAGTAATAACGACTCTCTTCGTTGAATTTCATTTGCATGAATAAATAAACCCAATCACCTGGTAAACAAAGTGCCTCGTGTTATGGCGGTGACCGACTCTGTTCAATATCTTCTTATTCCGGCCATGTTCAGTTAATGTTTGAACTTCTATTTTATGTTCTCAGGTATTGATCAATTATCATATGTATAAATATATATATATATATATATATATATATATATATATATATATATATATATATGTAACGGTAAATACTCACACACGCACTGATATATATATATATATATATATATATATATATATATATATATGTATATATATATATATATATATATATATATATATATATGTATATATATATATATTTATAAATATATATACATATGTATTTATATATATATGTATATATAAGTACATTTTAATACATTTATATACAGATATACACAGCACTTTCTCTCTCTCTCTCTCTCTCTCTCTCTCTCTCTCTCTCTCTCTCTCTCTCTCTCTCTCTCTCTCTCTATATATATATATATATATATATATATATATATATATATATATATATACATATATATATATGTATACTGCATATAAATGCATCTAATTTATATATATATATATATATATATATATATATATATATATATATATATATATATATATATATATACATATATATAATCCAAAGTTTTCTGAGAAATAATACATGGTAAATTAAATTGCAAGAGTGACTATTCTCTTATCATTAGGAACTCGGAATTTCCAAAACAATAAATATTCTAATCTGCCTTCTGGACGGAAGGAGTTAAGCAATATTCTTAGTGTTTTTTCAAAAAGAGTTTTGTTACAAATTCTTACGAAATCCAGTTTTGTTTCGATATTTGAAGGAAATTATGATATGTATGTTCCTTATTCTGGTTTGTTAATCAGTGCGTGAGGCTACTAATTAAAATGATGAAAATTATGATAGTCAATATATGATCAAAATGTTAAAAAGGCAGATGAAAAGTTAGTAGCCATTATGCATCGGTAGAAACAAAAAGATAATTTTTTTTTTCGGAAACTTGGATTTAATTGTTCATAAAAAATGGAAGGAATTGCTACAAAGAACTTCTTTCTGGTACTTGTAACATGGCGATATATACTGTGCCAATTTGTTCAGTACAAAAACCGTTCATTTATGGAACCATATTCGATCGCAGGCTATCACTCACATATTTGCTCGGCCGTAAATAGCTACCGTCATCTGTTAACCTCAACAGCACGTTAAGGGATCACCATAGGCCATATGGGCATATAGAGGCTGTGACTAGAATGTTTTGGTTACATTTGATTTATAGAATTCAGCGAGGTAGAGGGAGAACCATTCCCTCAGTTTGTAATATTAAGTAAAAGTTAGAAGACGTTGGACAGCAAAAAAGGTAGAAAAAAGTGGGAATGGAATTAGAGGAGAAGACTGAAAAGTAAGTGCAGTTAGAAAGGGCTGAAAAAACAACACAGAACGCTTTAGTAATTAGAACATTGTGAGGTATATTACTTTTACTGCGTCCTGCCAGCAGGTTACCTGTCCTCGGCACATAATGTATAGAGCGTAGATAAACATGGCGCTTATTAGAATAGAGCAAATATATACAAAGGGCGTTTCTTCTTCTCAGCCAAGACATTGAGGTATAACGAATGCTTACATGTTTGATAAAATAAATTTCGATTGGTTAAGGGAAGATGACGTTATTCGATCTTTTGATTATAAATTCGACAGTGTTTTCTCTGCTTTAAGAAGAAAGACATTGATTTTTGGTGTCAAAATTCAATTTAACAAAGGGAACAGCACTGGGGAAGATATTGAATCCATATATATTTCTATCAAATCAATCAAGGATCAAAAGGAAATAAGAATGGATATTAAATTTCTTGAACACGTGTATTTTTCATACCTCTCTTTCCGTTCCCTTGGAGTATTCCATTACAGCTTTAAGCTAATGGATTCCCCTTATTCTCCATACCTTTTAACATCGTTAACATTGGCGAAGGGTATTATATCCAGCCTATCTTCATTTAATATCATTATTGTTATTATCACTTGCTAAGCTACAACCCTAGTTGGAAAAACAGGATGCTATAAGCCCAGGGGCTCCAACTGAAAAAATAGCTCAGTGACGAAAGGAAAAGGAAAATAAAATATTTTACGAAGAGTAACAACAATAAATATCTCCTATATAAACAATAAAAACTTCAACAAAACACGAGGAAGAGAATAAGATAGGAGAGTGTGCTCGAGTGTATCCTCAAGCAGGAGAACTCTAACCTAAGACAGTGGAAGACCATGGTACAGAGGTTGAGGCACTATCCAAGACTAGAGAACAATGGTTTGATATTGGAGTCTCTTCTACCCTTACCAAGAGGAAAGTGGCCACTGATCTTGAGCATAGTATTGCCCAGTACTATGGCTAGTACTCTTAACTAGTTCAACTAATCTCAACATAAAAAAGTATATAGCAAATATTAATTCTCAATACTACACTGTATTCTAGAGGTTTTATTCAAGCTGTTAAAAAGTTGTGGAATACTCTTCCTAATCAGGTAGTTGAATCGGAGGAACTTCAAAAGTTCAATCTTGCAGCGAATGTTTTTATGTCAGACAGGCTGACACAAGTCTCTTTTTATAGATTGCGTATGAAGGATCTATTTAAATGTCTTTACTGTTCTCAAAATATTCTAATCACTCATTACTTCTCTTGTAGTTTATTTATTACCTTATTTCCTTTCTTCGCTGGACTATTTTTCCCTGTTGAAGCCCTTGGGGTCAGAGCATCCTACTTTTCCAAGTATGGTTGTAGCTAAGCTAATAATAATAATACTACTACTACTACTATTACTACTACTACTACTACTCCTAATAATAATAATAATAATAATAATAATAATGATAATAATAATAATGATAATAATAACAATAATAATAACAGAACACATTGGGAAAATGAAAGATATGTAAATTCAAGGTTTTACAAGAGACAGACTTTTGACCGTGAATTTCTTACACGCTTAATCATAAGAGTTTTTCATAAGCTGTAGAGACAATACAGTCACTGAAAGATTCTGACTGGCTGGCATCAAACAATTCCCGAGGTGGCACTCTTCAGATGTTCTTGAATACACGAAAAGTTGTTTGATATAGAAGTCAGTAGATATTTAAAGGACGAAGTTAGATACACTAGAAAATGAAAAAAGTATTATAAATATATATATATATATATATATATATATATATATATATATATATACGTATATATATATATATATATATATATATATATATATATGTATATATATATATATATATATATAATATAATATATGGGTGTATATATATTTGTGTATATATATATATATATATATATATATATATATATATATATATATATATATATATATATATATATATATGTATGTATATATATACATACACATAATATATTATATATCATATATATATATATATATATATATATATATATATATATATATATATATATATATATATATAATGATATGTATAAATTGTAAATAAAAATCTTATTTTAGTTGTGGCCGATGGCTATGGTATTAGTTTTAATGTATTCTTGGTATCAAATATGCCCTCTTACGTTTTTAAAACAGGGATAGTTACTTTAAAAAAAGCTTGTAGTCAGAAATAAAAAGATTATTTATTTCAAAAAGAGTACAATAAGTTATATATTTATTTATATTCGTCATGTTGTCTTAGTATAGATCCCTTACATTTAACAGGAGCTGCTAATGATTGGAATCGTTTACTTTAGATTGTGGAATCTATAGTCTTAAAACAGATTTTGACAAATACTTTATAAGGCAATAAACAATTTAAATGTTAAAGAATGATTTAAGGTCTCCTAGAACTTTATAATAGGAAACTGTGTAGACTGCAAGCATCATTGAGTGCTCGATCATTTTCGTTTTCTTTTGTTCTTCAAAGATGTTATCATGTGTTCAATTTTGGGAAACTTCGCCAATAATTGTGGATAAATCATGGAATTTTGACAACTATGATCATGTAATAAGGCACACTTTATGGAGGATTGATATCTATTATTGGGCTTATGGTTAGCTAACAACGAATTTGCTGCAGAAAGGAATATATTTTGGTTAAGTTTGGGGTTTCTAATTCTATGGATGAGTTCCAATTCCTTATTTTTATAATATTGGAATCTGCTCTACATATTTTCGTAATGCACAATATCTGTATTTTACATAAAATGACCGCAACTTAGAGCCTAAAAATCAGAAGAATAATAGTACTATTGGAATTATGAATTTTTGATGCATTAATAATAATAAAAAAAACTACCATGAAAGTATGTTTTAGTAAACACATACTTCAAATTTGAATAGAATCTGAGTGTTTCTACTTCTTGTTAAAAGATGGCAGTACCGTCCCTTGTTCCATCATATGAATGATTCTATCGAATTTGACGAGGGTGATAGATTGATACTTATGTAGAAATGTGTGTGACAGGTATAGATTATATTTAGTTCAATTAAGTAAGCTATTTAAGGGGTATTTCTAAACCAAAATGACGTAATGGAAGGTTCCAGAATGAGAGGATTAAAGAGTTTTACACATTGTTTCTTTTTAGGACCAATAGATGGCCTTAGCAGCAGAATACCAAATTGTTAATTATCCCCATCATCCACTCATTATGATTTTCATTACTTCATTTCTGTTGCTATTTGGGTATAAAATTGCTATAAAACAGACGCACGTGAACCTGATGTGTCTTGTTGTCTGGCCACAACTGAATTCATAGGAAATTACAAATTTCACTATAAATATCACAAATATTTCTTCAGCAAACAATCGTTAATTCAATTACATTTGGGGGTCGGGGGTGGGGGTCGCCGGAGTGCCACATGTACTCAAATCGGTGAGACAATCACGTAATTGCACAGTTATTTGATCTAATTTTCAATTACCTTTCTATGAAACTAGAATATAATTAATATGTTTGATAGTATGCCATG
>NC_090746.1:95938923-95968923 GCF_036898095.1 Palaemon carinicauda
CTCCTTAGAGGAAATCTTTACAACTACCCCTTATTGCTGCTCCTTATGCAATTCCAAAAGCTCTCAGCTTCTTGCTATGCTCATCCAGAAGATTGCTACTGACATCCCTGCCCAAGGACACAATTTCATTGTCAACTGGATCCTCCTGCATGCAATTGAACTCCTCAAAATCACGTTCTGCAACCATTTAGGCCACAGTTTCCTGTATAGAGAGCTGACGGTTCTGTTGGTGATCCCTTCCCATAATTATCTATGATCTTGAAGCAGCTGACACTAAGGAAATGTTCTTTCCAAAACTCTTGAAATGTGAGCTTAGTTCCTTTGGTGATCTCAAAATATCTTTGGAACATTGTTTTTGTGTACAGTTGTTTAAAATTAGAGATCACCCTCTGATCCATGGGATGGAAAATTGGAGTGGTGATGGGTGGCTGAAATTTGATTTTGATGAACTACATTTCTTCTACCAGGTCGTCTTCAATAGCTGTAGGATGGATAGACAAGGGCAACAAGACTTGTAGTGAAAGTTTTTTTCTATAAGGTACTTTTTGATCTCAAGACCAAAAGCCTCATTGATCGATTCCACAAACAAAATATGGGTCACCCAGGCCTTGTTGATTGACCACATAACGTTCATTTGTTTCTTCTAGACCTTACACTTCTTAAAGGCTCAAGGATTCTCTAAGTAATACACCAGGAGATATTTGATTTTGCAATCCCTGCCAATATTAGTGCAGAATAACAGGGTTAAACCATCTTTCATGGCCCTTTGACTAGAAATAGTCTTTTCTTTCAGTAATAAAGGTCTCACTGGGCATCTTGCCCAAAAGACTGGTCTCATCACAGTTGAATACTTGTAGCCGAATGTATGACTTAGAATCCAGGAAGCTTTTAAATTTAGACCTGAATTATGTTCTCCTGTTAAATTCTCATTGATTCATATAAGAAGCAAACTCTCAGCGTTAATAGAACACATGGCCGTTGTCTCATCAATGTCAGCACCCTCTTTATAGTATCAATTGCTTTGATTTCTTACTCAGGTTTGTGCTTTTTGTGAATGTTGTAAGATTGTAAATATTTGGTGAGTGTATCTTTGCCTTACTTCTCAGTAATATTTTCCTCTAAGGTAATCTTACCTATCTTCTTTCCTCCTTTTATGATCATTTTGGGGGCATCATCTGAAAACTTGATGATGAACAATAGCGATCACAATCCAATAAAAAAAAGAAAAAAAAAGCCGTTGCAACTCTATGAAAGAACACTACAGACGTTCACAAGATGCTGGTACGAGTACTGTGGAGGGAGTGAAAGGCAAAACTTAATGGTGTAAAAATCATTGACCACAAAGTGCGCTTGATTTATTGGTATTTTTCCACAAACAATGCAAATAGAAATGGAAATTTTTACTTGCAAACAGATACAGTGCTCATATACAGAATGGAAATTTCATGGTCGTATACCGAAGCCCTCATGTTCCGAATTACTCGAAATACATATACACACACAAATATACATACACACACAAACACACACACACACACACACACATATATATATATATATATATATATATGTATATATATATATATATATATATATATATATATATATATATACAAATATGTGTGTGTGTGTGTGTGTGTGTGTTTGTGTGTGTATGTGTGTGCATAACATATTTGTGTAATCAAAATAAGAATATACTGTACATTACTTGCAAACAGCAAAAACATTATCTACTAGGGAGAACATTCGTACATAATTATATATGCACAAGTAAATGCAGAGCAAACCAGGTCCACACTAGACCTCATAATACACTTGGACCACTGATGTAAGCAATAGTCAAAACTGCTCTAAGGCTGATAAGCTTGAAAAATATTAAAACAACAACGAGTGTAGATATATGACTCTCACTGAATACATTCCCCATATTTTGAACTGCTGAGTGCTAGAATCAAGGACTGTTATACAAATTTTCCCTCAAAATAATGTCTAATTAAATTTCAGTGTATTGGTTTATTAAAAAACTGGAAGAGAGTCTTGATACTGAGGAATTTCACTATGGGAAACAAGTTCTTCGAATAGCTCATGTATTCGTCCCATTTGCAGGAGTAATAAACCCAATATGTTTGTCGACTTCATTTGGTCCAACTTGGAGTAACACCACAACATATGTCGCAATGAAGCTTCCAACCTGGTGGAAAAGTAAATTATAGATAAGGTTAGAGAATGATCTCTCTCTCTCTCTCTCTCTCTCTCTCTCTCTCTCTCTCTCTCTCTCTCTCTCTCTCTCTCTCTCGCTACTCTTATTCTTTTCCTTTTGATTTCTATCTTTTATTAGGAGTTTATTTACTTGAATAAGACACATAAAAAGCACTAGTCTTAAATTACTATAAGGGAATTACTTTCAAACCTGAAAATGTAAGAGATTTCCAATTTTAAAATAAAGTGAATATTTTTGTTTTTTCTTATCTAATCTTTGTAGAAGAAAAAAAGGATGCAAGATCAGACGAGTTAGTTTCCAGTTTATGTTTTTCATGTATAACCAAATTGATTGATTTTAGTAAGTTGGTGGATGTGTTTTCCAGGCTCAAAACATCAAAAGGAAGAAGAATAGAAAGCAGAATAAGACTTACTAACAGCAATAGTCAATGATATGGAAGAAAAGAGAGGAAGTGGTGGATACATGTGAAGAAGTATGCTGAAGAATGTGGGATGTCGATGAGAGAAGTCAAGAGATGTACGAAAGAGGACATAAAGAAGAGAACAAGAGAATGGGACACAAGCAAATGGAAGAGAGAAATGGAGTGCAAGGAGACTCTAATTTTGTATAAAAACTGGAAAAGTGAAATCAAGGAGGAGGAAGTGTTTGACAACACATTTTCGTCAATTTTATTATTCAGAGCAAGGACAAACTCTTTGGGCTTGAATATAAAAAACAGACACGAAGATGGAAATATAAATTGTGTATTCTGTGATGTAGAAGAAAATGCTAATCACATTATGTTATATTGTCCACAGTTTAGTGATATAAGAATAAAAGCAATTGAGCTCTAACAACCATACGAAGAAGATAGTGCACAAACAGTTGGAAAATACATTTTTTTTGTGAAGAAAATATTGAAAATAAGAAAAGTGTACTACAACAAATGTGGATGAAAAGAGAAAAACTAGTGAAAATAAGGAACACACAAAACTAAAAGACACAGAGGCGCCGTTGCAAAGGCAAAGCCTCAACCTGAATCTGATCTGGCGGAAAAGAAAACGGGATGTGCAACAATATTGTTACATTTTACTCCGGCAGTTTCCGAATACCTTCGATTCGTTTTTTCGTTTTGAAAATCATAGATTATCTATTATTAGAAAAGGGGAAACTATACAGTCCTAGGAGTGGAGCTCGACTCCTACGGAGCCTGATACTCATAGAGAAACTATTAGTACCGTTTTAAGTAGATGTTTGCGCTTTGTGAAAGAAGATTTTGTTCTGGTCTTATTTGCAGAGGTGTACACAAATTCATATAATGGAATATATATATATATATATATATATATATATATATATATATATATATATATATATATATATATGTACATATATACATATATATATATATATACATATATATATATATATATATGTATACATACATATATATTGGGGGAAGTGCCTTGGTATATGGATATATATATATATATATATATATATATATATATATGTTTATGTATATATTTATATATATACAGTATATATATACACACATATATATATATATGTATATATATATATATATATATATATATATATATATATATATATATATATATATATATAATAAAATCATAGCCACTTCTATAAACCCAAATCTTAAATATCCAATATTATTATCACACGGAGCCCAAGCGTAAAGAATATGGGGAACCCATCAAGTTTTTGTAGTTTATACAGGAGATATTTATTTCAATGTTGTCACTGTCCATAAAATATTCCATTTTTTCTTGTTTCCCTTCCTCACTGGGCTATTTTCCTTGTTGGAGCCCCTGGGCTTATAGCATCCTGCTTTTCCAACTAGGGTTGTAGCTTAATAATAATAATAATAATAATAATAATAATAAGTAAACTTACCGAAATCAAGGTATGATAACCAAGGGTGAAGCAGCCGTTGATATCAATTCGTGACATTTCGTCTAGCCTTGAAGCGAGGAGGTGCGCCTGGTAAAGACGGAACATCAGTATTAACAGTAGTAACTACAACAGGAAGAGCAGCAACAACAACAACAACAACAACAACACTAATAATAATAATAATAATAATAATGCTAATAATAATAATATATAGTGAGGTAAGTGACTGGTTTCAATAACAAAACCAATTTTGCTTTAGACAGAAATATTACATTTTGCAAATATTTTTGGTCCTAGTTCTTACGTGAACTCTGTCTTCAAAGTTGGTTATAGAGGAAAGCCCAGACCGTAGATCAAAGGATGATTGTTGCATCTGTGGAAGAAAAGGGAATGTTAGAAATGTGTTTGTTTGTTTGTTGGTTTTCGCCATAGAGAAATAAGTTTTTATTTAGCGAAGATGCATTCACCTTCCTCGTTGGTGTTGGGGTAACCAGTCAAGAACGTAAGACTAATCATTAAGTATCACTGTAGGGAATGAATTATCATTACACAAAGCATCTAATATCATATTGTTATCATCGTTATCATCATTTTCATTATCTCTTTCTCCGCTTATTAACGCAAAGGGCCTCGGTTAGATTTTACCAGTCGTCTCTAACTTAAGCTTTTAATTCACTACTTCTCCATTCATCATCTCCTACTTAGGGCTTCATAGTTCTCAGCCATGTAGGCCTGGGTTCCAATTCTTCTAGTACCTTATGGAGCCCAGCTGAACGTTTTGTGAACTAATCTCTCTTGGGGAGTGTGAAGAGCATGCCCAAACCATCTTTATCTATATTGTTATCATACATTTTATTAATTTATTATCATGCATATTAAGGTACTTTGCCTTTGAGTATATTCCTTATTCAAAAGAAGAAATGGGACCAAACAAATGGAATAATATAATTATTTAGAGGTTTATAAATATTCGATTAGATAAAACCTTCGAATTTAGTAGCTCTAAAATTCCATGAACTTTGATAAAAAGATTCTATAAAACAGATAGAAGATTAAATATGTAAGTAATTATGTAACAGAGAAAAATAAACAAATATCTAAAGATTAAAACCATTACGCCACAACACCTTCCACTTTAGTAACGATGAAAAGTGCGATTTTTACATCTGATTTTCGTTCTTGATTCCAAGTGTTAAAAGTTGCCACGATCATTATCTTTTGTGATTACATATAAATTCATAGATGAAAAAGGAAGGAATATTAAATATCTATCGACTACTGATATCTTTGATAAGAGATGGAGTTTCTTTTCCCTTATAAATAATAAGTGAAGATTATCTTTGTACTAAAGCCATCTGTTAAGGGATGTCGTGAAGGCTTCGATTTTGAAACTTGAAATAAATTTCTTGACTCTCAATGATTTTCAACAACCCCCAATTTGATTTTTTCTATAAGGCAACTAATTTTACATGGGATCTCTTAAAGATTAGATTTCAAAATATTTATAACAGGTACTCTTGAAAAATTAAAATTTTCCTTCAAAAACACGCACACACACACACAAACGCACACACACACACAAACGCACACACACATATAATATATATATATATGTATATATATATCTATCTATATATATATATATATATATATATATATATATATATATATATATACAGTATATATATATATATATATATATATATATATATATATATATATATATATATATAAATATTTTGACTTAATGACGAGAAGATCTCTTTATATCACTGACAGAATGCCCTTTAAGTTCTTTAGACGTAACACTATTATGGTAATAAACTGTGAATTAACAGAATGTGCCTTCGTTTATGAAAAGCCCTAATTACTCCTGGGATCCTCGAGAAATTACAAATTGTCAAAAAATAATCTATAAATATAAAACGGTCGGGATGATAAATCTATGAAATCGAAATGTACAGACGAACAATAAATTTTATCTCTGAATATAGACTTAAACTGTTAAAAACCCGCAATTTTAATCGCAAATTCTCCGTAAAGATATGCTGTTCTCAGACATATTTCAGTAAAATAAAGGCAGCCGCAGTTTTACCATAATTTGATATTATCTTTTACGGGTTGGTGACTTTAATATCACTTCTTTACGTAAATATTCCCGTTTTTAAAACGGTAAATGCCAGGCAACATTCCTTCAAGGATTTTTACCGTTTATTTAACGGCAAATTTCTAACCGTGTATTTAAGATATTTGCAAAATGTCGTAACTTCTCTCACCTGATTGGTAAAGACTTGTCCGGTATGACAGGGGATGAACATGAAGCCAAAGAAAATCAGAATCCCAGAAGCGAATTCTATTTGGCCATTTGTAGTGAAAAACTTGTAGCAAGAAGTGATTGTAGTGATACTGCAACCAAAGATGCAGAGAGACACGAATGGGGAAAAGAAACCCACTACATTTCTCAACACGCAGTCCACCTGGAAAACAAGGTATATGGATGGCAAATTTATGGTTTTAATAATCAATGGCGCATTATGCAGTTGTGGAACTCAAGATATTCTAATAATTTGTTAAAATATAGACCTTCTATGAATTGTAGAATTAAATTTCCTTGGACTCTGATAATCCAGTGTTCCTTTGATTTCTAACCTAAGCTTGTATATCTAGAGCCATTAACTATAGTCATTGTTTTTTGAGCTAAGTTATTTAAAAGACCTTTGCACAAGCAATGAAAGATATCCTACATTATGAGCTGAACGTATCTTTCAACTGACTGAATACTATGGAAAAAGCTTTTCATAGGAGAGGAATTCTTATACATTTTCATTGAAGAAGATAGTCACTGATTTCATTCCATTTCCCTTAGCTTCATTTCATGAAGAAACTAGCTGTACTTAATAAGCCCAGTGCATTCCATTCCTATATCCAATGCAGATGATTAAATGTTTCCATGGCAGATTATTGAGTGTTACTTCCACAGAATATCTAGGGTTATGTAGTGATCTCTAAGATGATTTTGTATCCAAAGTGCAGATTAGTTTGTAGGTAGGCAGCAAATTATTTAGCACCACTCCATTAGAATATCGAATGTCTCCTAAGTAGACTATTTTGTATCCCATAGCAAATTAGATACAAGAAAGATTGCAAAGTACAGGTGAACTCTGGTACTGGAGTGATATTGGCAAAATCTAGAGAGAATAAGCAGATCTTGGATAAAGGGACATAGAAAACAGGAACCGCGGGCTGCACCACCATATGTCAAAAGTTCAATGTTTAAACTTGAACATAGAGCTATTACCTTGGATGCTGCTGCTTTTTACCTTAGATTACCTTAAAATCTTTCCAACTTCCTTGAATTTGAAGTTAGTAAATCCGAAATTACCTTACATCTATCTTTACCTTAAAAATTACATTGAAGCCATGCAAATTACCTAAAACTAAGGTAATTACAATATTATTGCCTTGAAAAGTACCTTGAAACCATGCAAATTACCTGAAACCAAGGTAAGTACCTTTTAAGTTTAAACCTTGGTTATGACACCCATGATGGCAAAGTACTGGGATTCACTGGGCATTCAAGTCTCTTATCTATCATTTTTTACAAATCCTGCTATCTACCTTTCTTCACCTGTTATGTAACTCCTCTCTTCTGTAATTTGACCATTACGTATGTATATGTGTATGCATATATATATTTACAACAACAACAACATTAACAACAATAACAACAACAACAATAACAACAAATGCAGCCGTATTTAGTCTATTGCATGGCAAAGGCTTCAGACATGTGAGATCATGCCTGGGGTCTTGCCAGCATATATATATATATATATATATATATATATATATATATATATATATATATATATATATATATTTAGTAATACCAAGACATATGAGTGTCCCAACATACGAGAAATTTGATATGCGAGGAAAGTTTCGAGGAGATTTTTGTCCCAAGATACGAGACAAATTTGAGATACGAGGATATGAGACGGTTCCCTCTGCGGCCGCTAGATGGCTGAGTGTGGGAGAGGCTGCCCACGAGGACAGCATCGCTTGCTCTTTCCTGCCAGAGCTCGGTCGTGTAAAGCTATCTCCGAGCACCGGCCGTAGTGTTTGCATTTTTTACGTGTAACGTAAGATTAACATTTATTTTCAAGTGTGTGTACAGTAGGCTAATTTAACTAAAGTTAAATTTAAAGTTTAAGTTATGTTACGTAGTGTTACAAAAATGTAGCGTACTGAACATGTTGCTCTCAAGTTTCTCTCACTCCTCCTCTACACACACACCGCCATTAGCCGCTAACGTCTGTCTCGAAGGTAAGAATTCCATAATAATGTCACATTTTATTGCAGATTATAACCAGTATATAGGTATTTGTTATTTTGTGAGCGTAGGTTGTGAATTAGAACAATTAAAAACATGTTTTTCCACTGCAATATACTGTTTTTAGGTGTTTTTTCAGAGGGTGGGAAGGGATTAATTTTTTTAGTTATTTTATAAGGGAAAAATTGATCCGAGGTACGAGCGAATTTCCATACAAGCTCGGGTCCCGGAATGCATTAATCTCGTATCTCAAGGTATTACTATATATATATATATATATATATATATATATATATATATATATATGTACATATATATATATATATATATATATATATATATATATATATATATATATATGTGTGTGTGTGTGTGTGTGTGTGTGTGTGTGTGTGTGTATTTTTTGTACATGCATGCTTCCTTACATACCTATTTCATTATTCAAAGTACAGTATAACTACCTCATGCTGAGTTCCCTTGCTCTAAATTCAATTAAGTCCATTAAACCATTGACTCTCTTATATAGGCGATTATGTATTCCTTTAACAATCATTTTGTTTCACTCTGCTTCATTGTCACTTAGCACGACGGTGATATAAGATATTTCTTTTCCGTTGATAGTAGTTATCAGAGACGCTTTAACAAAAAAATAAAAAGAACTTTTTTTCTGATCAAATTTTGAAGTTTTACCATTAAGATACGCATCGTAATCCAAGCGTTATCTCATCTCATAAAACACGCATTTTATGATATTATGATTTAAAGGTTTATGAGCATCAAATATCCCAAGCTGACTTAAATCTATACAGACAAGAGAAGGAAATTACTCACCAAGTGTACTTCTCTCTGCAGATCCAAAAGCTTCCTCGTGGACATGGATTTGTCGCTCCACATTTTTTGAGCGATCGGTTGCTGGTCTGTGTGAGACGTTTGACCTGTGATGTCGTCCATTTGCTTTGAGATTCTTAAGGTTGCATACTTAGTGGAAGCTTGAAAGAGCATGAAGACTGCCGAAGAGGTCACCAGATATAAGATATTGATATAAATCTCGATAATGGTAAAATCAATTGTGTAAAGAAAAAAAGGGAATAATGTGTAAACTATCGTTATAAAATGAAAAATGAAGATCGGGTTTACAATCCATTTGGCTCTGAAGGCGAATGCGTATGTTTTGCCCGATATTCCCACGAGACTTCTGTTGAATTGGACCAAGTGCTTATTGTAAACAGTTGAAAGTATGTTGTTCACTAAGTTCATGGAGACGAGAGTTGCTAAGGAAACAAACAAAGCAGTATCCCCTACATCTGTGTTGTTAATTTGAATTGTTAGCTTATTCGCTTGAAAGCAAACACCAATAATAAGCAAGAGTTTATTAAAAATGTTCAATAAGAAATAGGGTATGGAGAACACAAGAGACCCATCTGGCTTCCAGGTGTAGTGAAAGACACCGAAAAAACGGAGGAAGAAGAGAAGAAAATAGACCAATTCAAGACATTCGGCTTCCATGTCGCTTTTCTGGAGAACCATAATCTTTTTAAACACAAACGATTGAGAAAATAGATTAAAATCTTTAGAATTGTGTGAAGAAATTCTTAGAAAACACTGCAATTACAATTCGGATTTTGACTCAGAATGTGTCACAGAAAATTGCCCCCAAAAGAAACTTTCGATTGTGGGATAAATCCCCAGGAAAAAGTTTGAAGAACAAATTTCGAGACGCAAGGATTACCCGCCTCTGCTGACACCTACCAAAACTATGGGCTTCTGGAAGGGCCAAAGTATACCCCTCCCTTGAGGTCGATAGGGTTTCAATAAGTCTAATTTATATGCACATCATCAAGATGAAAGTGTGTTGAGTAATATCGACTCCCTGTTGAATTTCATTAGCATGAATAAATAAACCCAATCACCTGGTAAACAAAGTGCCTCGTGTTATGGCGGTGACCGACACTGTTCAATATCTTATTCCGGCCTTGTTCAGTTAATGTTTGAACTTCTATTTTATGTTCTCAGGTATTGATCAATTATCGTATATATGTATATACAGTATTTACATACACATACACACACACCAATATTTATATATATATATATATATATATATATAAATATATATATATATATATATATATATATATATATATATATATATATATATATATATATATATATATAGTCTATATAAATACTGGTAAATATTCATACTCACATATAAATATATGCATATATATATATATATCTATATATATATATATATATATATATATATATATACTGTATATATATATATATATATATATATATATATATATATATATATATATACCGTTAAATACTTACACACATACACACACACACACACATATATATATATATATACTGGTAAATACTTACACACATATATATATATATATATATATATATATATATATATATATATATATATATATATATATATAAGTAAAGTACATTTTATAGATTTATACACAGATACACAGCACTCTCTCTCTCTCTCTCTCTCTCTCTCTCTCTCTCTCTCTCTCTCTCTCTCTCTCTCTCTCTTATATATATATATATATATATGATCCAAAGTTTTCTGAAAAATGATATATGGTAAATTATATTGCAAGAGTGACTATTCTCTTATCATTAGGAACTTGGAATTTCCAAAACAATAAATATTTTAATCTGAGCAATATTCTTCAGTGTTCCTTCAAAACATTATTAAGAGTTTTATTACAAATTCTTTATGGTGTATAGAATTACTATATACGAAATCCAGTTTTGTTTTGATATTTGAGGGAAATTATGATATGTTTGTTCCTTATTCTGGTTTTGTAATCAGTGCGTGAGACTACTAATTAAAATGATGAAAATTATGATAGTCAATATATGATCAAAATGTTATTTAAGATTATGAATGATAAAAAGGCAGATGAAAAGTTAGTAGCCATGATGCATCGGTAGAAACAAAAAGATAATTTTTTTTTTTTCGGAAACTTGGATTTACTTGTTCTTAAAAAATGGAATGAATTGCTACAAAGAACTTCTTTCTGGTACTTGTAATATGGCGATATATACTGTGCCAATTTGTTCAGTACAAAAACTGTTCATTTATGGAACCATATTCGATCGCAGGCTATCGCTCACATACTCACTCGGCCGTAAATGGGCACCGTCATCTGGTAACCTCAACAGCACGTTAAGGGATCACAATAGGCCATATGGGCATATAGAGGCTGTGACTAGAATGTTTTGATTACAATTGATTTATAGAATTCAGGGAGGTAGAGGGAGAACCGCTCCCCCAGTTTGTAATATTCAGTAAAATTTAGAAGATGTTGGACAGCAAATAAGGTAGAAAAAAAAAGTGGGAACCGAATTAGAGAAGACTGAAAAGTAGGTGCAGTTAGGAGGGGCTGAAAAACCAACACAGAGCGCTTTAATTATTAGCATATTGTTCCTTACGAGGTGTATTACAGTAAGACCTCATTCAGTATTAGTCAGAGTAGACTTTTACTGCTTCCTTCCAGCAGGTTACGTGTCCTCAGCACATACTCTATAGAGTGTAGACAAACATGGCACTTATTAGAATAGACCAATGTATACAAAGGGCGTTCTTTTTCTCGGCCTAGACATTAAGGTATAACGAATGCCTAGATGTTTGATAAAGTAAATTTCGATTGGTTACGGGAAGATGACGTTCTTCGATCTCTTGATTATAAATTCAACAGTGTTTTCTCTGCTTTAAGAAGAAAGACATCGATTTTTAGTGTCAAAATTCAATTTGTCAATGAAAACAGCACTGGGGAAGATGTCAAATCCATATATACATGTGTTTCTTTCAAATCAATTAAGGATCAAAAGGAAATAAGAATGGATATTGAATTTCTTGAACACTTGTATTCTCATACCTTTCTCTCCGTTCACTTAGTCTTAGAGTATTCCATTACAGCTTTAAGCTAATGGATCACCCTTATTCTCCATTCCTTTTAACATCGTTAACGTTGGCGGAAGGCCCTATATCTCTTGCCTTCTCATTATTCATTACGATCAACCTCCTTAGCTCACTCTTGTTGCCTCTTTACAATATGTACTCGGTGCAATTCTTTTTAGCGAGGCAAAATTGCACCGACTCGCAGGGGTGCTGTTTTAGCTCGGAAAAGTTTCCTAATAGCTGATTGGTCGGAAGTATTTTTGTCCGACCAATCAGCTATTAGGAAACATTTCCGAGCTAAAAGGGCACCCCTGCGAGTCCGTGCAATTCTGCCTCACTAAAAAGAATTGACTATAGGTACAATTGGATACAAACCTTCTTCTAATCTCTGGCCGAAGATGATCTTTTACCTTTATTGCAAAGTCGGTTGTACAGCCTATCTTCATTTATCCTTATTATTATTTTTACTTGCTAAGCTACAACCCTAGTTGGAAAAGCAGGATGCTATAAGCCCAGGGGCTCCAACTAGGAAAATAGCTCAGTGAGGAAAGGAAAAAGGAAAATAAAATATTTTACGAAGAGTAACAACAATAAATATATCCTATATAAACTATAAAAACTTTAGCAAAACAAGAGGAAGAGAATAATATAGGAGAGTGTGCTCGAGTGTACCCTCAAGCAAGAGAACTCTAACCTAAGACAGTGGAAGACCATGGTACAGAAGTTGCGGCACTATCCAAGACTAGAGAACAATGGTTTGATTTTGGAGTGTCCTCCTAGAAGAGCTGCTTACCATAGCCAAAGAGTATCTTCTACCCTTACCAAGAGGAAAGTGGCCACTGATCTTAAGCATATGGCTAGTACTCTTAACTTGTACAACTAATCTCAACATAAAAACGTTTTTAGCAAATATTAAGTCTCAATACTACACTGTATTCTAGAAGTTTTATTCAAGCTGTGAAAAAGTTGTGGAATACTCTCCCTAATCAGGTAGTTGAATCAGTGGAACTTCAAAAGTTCAATCTTGCAGCGAATGTTTTTATGTCAAACAGGAGGAGGAGGAGGAGGAGGAGGGGGAGGAGGAGGAGGAAGGGAAGGAGGAGGAGGTAGTGGTAGTTACTGCTTGGAAGGAGAATCTCCCTCCAGAGAACTTTGGATAAAGTATCGGGAGTTCTCTCTTTTGAATGACATTTAAAATCTCTAACTAAATCTGCTAATTAGTTTTTATAGACACTTGATCATCTTCTTTTTCCCTCATACAGTCAACCTTTACCAAGGAGCCTATCTTGATATGAATTTTTTGTCTTTTTTTAAATGGTATGAAAATGCGATATCACATTATCCATAAATAGATTCGGCGATTGCCCTACCTAAGCCTTATGTGCGGGATGTGTTTCTACAAAAATGTTCAGGGTTTCAAAAATTTTCCTTATTTCATTCAAAGCGAGAGATTTGTCAGTCTATTCCTCCTCCTCAGAGGATATCTTTACAGAACTACCCCTTATTGCTGCTCCTTATGCAATTCCAAAAGCTCTCAGCTTCTTGCTATGCTCATCCAGAAGATTCCTACTGACGTCCCTGCCCAAGGACACAATTTCATTGTCAACTGGTTCCTCCTGCATGCATTTGAACCCTTCAAAATCACGTTCTGCAACCATTTAGGCCACAGTTTCCTGCATAGAGAGCTGAGGGTTGTGTTGGTGACTCCTCCCCATAAGTATCTATGATCTTGAAGCAGATGACACTAAGGAAATGTTCTTCCCAAAACTCCTGAAATGTGAGCTTAGTCCCTTTGGTGATCTGAAAATATCTCTGGAACATTGTTTTCGTGTACAGTTGTTTAAAATTAGAGATCACCCTCTGATCCATGAGATGGAGAATTGGAGTGGTGACTGTCGGCTGAAACTTGATTTTGATGAACTGCATTTCTTCTACCAGGTCGTCTTCAATAGCTGTAGGATGGATGGACAGGGGCAACAAGGCTTGTAGTGAAAGTTCTTTTCTATAAGGTACATTTTGATCTCAAGACCAAAAGCCTCATTGATCGATTCCACAAACAAAATGTGGATCACCCAGGCCTTGTTGATTGACCACATAACATTCATTTGTTTTTTCTTGACCTTACACTTCTTAAAGGCTCATGGATTCTCCAAGTAATACCCCAGGAGATATTTGATTTTGCAATCCCTGCCAATATTAGTGCAGAATAACAGGGTTAAACCTTCTTTCATGGCCTTTTGACTGGAAATAGTATTTTCTTTCAGTAATGAAGGTCTCTCTGGACATCTTCTTACCAAAAAGACTGGTCTCATCACAGTTGAACACTTGTAGCCGAATGTATGACTTAGAATCCTGGAAGCTTTTAAATTTGGACATGAATTATGTTCTCCTGTTAAATTCTCATTGATTCATATAAGAAGCAAACTCTCAGCGTTAATAGAACACATGGCCGTTGTCTTATCAATGTCAGCACCCTCTTTATAGTATCAATTGCTTTGATTTCTTACTCAGGTTTGTGCTTTTCGTGAATGTTGTAAGATTGTAAATATTTGGTGAGTGTATCTTTGCCTTACTTCTCAATAACATTTTCCTCTAAGGTAATCTTACCCGTCTTCTTTCCTTCTTTTATGATCATTTTGGGGGCATCATCTGAAAACTTGATGATGAACAATAGCGATCACAATCCTATAAAAAAAAAGAAAAAAAAAAGCCGTTGCAACCCTATGAAAGAACACTACTTCAGACGTTCACAAGATGCTGGTACGAGTACTGTGGAGGGAGTGAAAGGCAAAACTTAATGGTGTAAAAATCATTGACAACTAAGTGTGCTTGATTTATTGGTATTTTTCCACAAACAATGCAAATACAAATGGAAATTTCATGGTCGTATACCGAAGCCCTTATATTCCGAATTACTCGTAATACATATACACACAAATATATATATATATATATATATATATATATATATATATATATATATATATATATATATATACATATGATATATATGTATGTATAACATATTTGTGCAATCAAAATAAGAATATACTGTACATTACTTTCAAACATCAAAAACATTATCTACTAGGGAGAACATTCGTACATAATTGTATATGCACAAGTAAATGCAGAGCAAACCAGGTCCACACTAGACCTCATAATACACTTGGACCACTGATGTAAGCAATAGTCAGAACTGGTCTAAGGCTGATAAGCTTGAAAAATAATAAAACAACAACGAGTGTAGATATATGACTCTCACTGAATACATTCCCCTTATCTTGAACTGCTGAATGCTACAATCAAAGACTGGCATATAAATTTTGATTCGAAATTAATATCTAATTAAATTTCAGTGTATTGGTTTATTAAAAAACTGGAAGAGAGTCTTGATACTGAGGAATTTCACTATGGAAAACAAGTTCTTCGAATAGCTCATGTATTCGTCACATTTGCAGGAGTAATAAACCCAATATGTTTGTCGACTTCATTTGGTCCAACTTGGAGTAACACCACAACATATGTCGCAATGAAGCTTCCAATCTGGTGGAAAAGTAAATTAAAGATAAGGTTAGAGAATGATATCTCTCTCTCTCTCTCTCTCTCTCTCTCTCTCTCTCTCTCTCTCTCTCTCTCTCTCTCTCTACTTTTATTTTTTTCTTTTAATTTCTATCATTTATTATGAGTTTATTCACTTAATAACATACATAAAAAGCACTAGTCTTAAATTACTATAATGGAATTACTTTCAAACCTGAAAATGTAAGAGATTTCCAATTTTAAAATAAAGTGAATATTTTTTTTTCTTATCTAATCTTTGTAGAAGAAAAAAAAAGTTGCAGGATCAGACGAGTTACTTTCCAATTTATATTTTTCATAGATAACCAAATTGAATGATTTTGGTAAGTTGGTGGATGTGTTTTTCAGGCTCAAAAACATCAAAAGGAAGAAGAAGAGAAAGCAGAATAAGGCGGTAAAGAAAACGGGATGTGCAACAATATTGTTACATTTTCCTCCGGGAGTTTCTGAAAACCTTCGATTTGTTTTTCGTTTTGAAAATCAGAGATTATATAAAATTAGAAAAGGGGAAACTATACAGTCCTAGGAGTAGAGCTCGACTCCTACGGAGCTTGATACTCATGGAAAAATTATTAGTACTGTTTTAAGTAGATGTTTGTGCTTTGTGGGGGAAGTATATATAAACATATATACTGTATTTATATACGTATATTACAGTATATATATTTATATATATGTATTTATGTATTTATATATGTATATATACAGTATATATATATATATATATATATATATATATATATATATATATATATATATATATATATATATATATATATATATATATATATATGTATAAAATAGAACCAGCGCAACTTCTATAAAGCCAAATTTTGAATATCCAATATTATCACACAGAGTCCAATCAAGCAATAATAATAATAGGGAAGTGGGGAATATGGGGAAAGGAAGAGTACCCCTGGATACAATCCAATTTATAGTTCAAAGGTAGGTACTCGGGAAGGGAAAGATTTAGGAAATAGGGAGAAAGAGAAGTACAGGAGAAGAATAAAAGAGGGGGGCCGATCCTCTTGCGATATTAGGGAATTGGTATTATTTATCTTTTTTTGTTCAATAGAGTCCAACCGTAAAGAATATAATGAACCCATCAAATGAAATATCCAGGAAAGCATAATGATAATATACTACAGTATATTATTTCTCTTCCTCTGGTTTTGTTAAATCTTTTGTAGTTTATATAGGAGATATTTATTTTAATGTTGCTACTGTCCATGAAATATTTTATTTTTATTTCTTACTTTTCCTCACTAGGCTATTTTCCTTGTTGGAGCCCCAGGGCTTATAGCATCCAGCTTTTCCAACTAAGGTTGCAGCTTAGCAAGTAATAATAATAATAATAATAATAATAATAACAATAATAATAATAATAATGATAATAATAAGTGAACGTACCGAAATCAACGTATGATAGCCAAGAGTGAAGCAGCCGTTGATATCAATTCGTGACATTTCGTTTAGCCTTGAAGCGAGGAGCTGCGCCTGGTAAAGACGGAAAATCAGTATTAACAGTAGTAACTACATCAGGAAGAGCAACAACAATAACAACAACACAATAATAATAATAATAATAATAATAATAATAATAATAATAATAATCATCATCATCACTCTCATCATCATCATCATCATCATCATCATCATAATAATAATAATAATAATAATAATAATAATAATGATAATCATGATCATTATCATCATCATCATCATCATCATCATCATCATAATAATAATAATAATAATAATAATAATAATGTAGTGAGAAAAGTGACTGGTTTCAATAACAAAACCAATTTTGCTTTGGACAGAAAAATTATATTTTGCAAATATCTTTGGTCTTAGTTCTTACGTGAACTCTGTCTTCAAAGTTGGTTATAGAGGAAAGCCCAGACCGTAGATCAAAGGATGATTGTTGCATCTGTGGAAGAAAAGGGAATGTTAGAAATGTGTTTGTTTGTTTGTTGGTTTTCGCCATAGAGAAATAAGTTTTTATTTAGCGAAGATGCATTCACCTTCCTCGTTGGTGTTGGGGTAACCAGTCAAGAACGTAAGACTAATCATTAAGTATCACTGTAGGGAATGAATTATCATTAGACAAAGCATCTAATATCATATTGTTATCATCGTTATCATCATTTTCATTATCTCTTTCTCCGCTTATTAACGCAAAGGGCCTCGGTTAGATTTTACCAGTCGTCTCTAACTTAAGCTTTTAATTCACTACTTCTCCATTCATCATCTCCTACTTAGGGCTTCATAGTTCTCAGCCATGTAGGCCTGGGTTCCAATTCTTCTAGTACCTTATGGAGCCCAGCTGAACGTTTTGTGAACTAATCTCTCTTGGGGAGTGTGAAGAGCATGCCCAAACCATCTTTATCTATATTGTTATCATGCATTTTATTAATTTATTATCATGCATATTAAGGTACTTTGCCTTTGAGTATATTCCTTATTCAAAAGAAGAAATGGGACCAAACAAATGGAATAATATAATTATTTAGAGGTTTATAAATATTCGATTAGATAAAACCTTCGAATTTAGTAGCTCTAAAATTCCATGAACTTTGATAAAAAGATTCTATAAAACAGATAGAAGATTAAATATGTAAGTAATTATGTAACAGAGAAAAATAAACAAATATCTAAAGATTAAAACCATTACGCCACAACACATTCCACTTTAGTAACAATGAAAAGTGCGATTTTTACATCTGATTTTCGTTCTTGCTTGCAAGTGTTAAAAGTTGCCACGATCATTATCTTTTGTGATTACATATAAATTCATAGATGAAAAAGGAAGGAACTTAAATATCTATGGACTAATGATATCTTTGATAAAAGATGGAGTGTCTTTTCCCTTATAAATAATAACTGAAGATTATCTTTGTATTGAGGCCATCTGTAAAGGGATCTCGTGAAGGCATCGTTTGTGAAACATTAGATAAATTTCTTGATTTTCAACGATTTCTAACATCTCCCCCTTTATATTATATTTTTTTTTGTAAGGCAACTAATTTTATATGGGATCTCTTAAAAATTAGATTCCCAAATATTCATAACACGTACGCCTGAAAAGTAAAAGATTTTTCTTCATATACTGTATATATATATACTATATATATATATATATATATATATATATATATATATATATATATATATATATATATATATATATATTTATATATTAACCCAGGTACTGAGGGCGGCAAGCCAGCCTCAATTTGGTGGCGGTCCCAAGCCCGGGTAAATGGGGAGGGGTGGGGGAAGGAAAGGCATCCGTCCGGCCATGAACAATCAGACAAAACCAATATGGCCAGTGTAAATTGTGAGATTAGAATTAATGCTAAGGCATGTATATGCTGAAGTGTGGGAGAGGGGTAAATGGAGAACCCTGGCCAAAAACATTGATCCCGCATAAAGTGGGAAAAGATGCAGACAAAGAATATATATATATATATATATATATATATATATATATATATATATATATATATGTATATATATAATATAAACATATATATATATATATATATATATATATATATATATATATATATTACACACACACACACACACACATATATATATATATATATATATATATATATATATATATATATATAGTACATACACACGTATATATATATATATATATATATATATATATATATATATATATTTATATATATATATATGTATATATGTATATATGTATATATAACAGTATATAGTATATAGTATATAGTATATAGTGTATAGTATCTAGTATATACTATATAGTATATAGTTGTGAAGAAGTATTAGTTATATATGTGGGAAATTGCACTTATACAGTAATTATGAAAGAGATATTTATTATGTTAATGCATCTTTAGTATAGGAAGTGCTTGAGTGCATACAGTATAAGGACTTTAGTGTAAAGGATCGCAGGAAGGCTGATCCCTTCTCCTTGAATAGAATTTGATAAGAGAAACAAATGAAAGGCATCACTTCTAAATTTTACAAGAAGCATTGGTATCAAAAAGAAAACTTGACTCTTATTCAACTTCAAATAAAAAATAATAGAAAAATTTTATACCTTTGTTAATATTCTTCTCTTTTACTCATAGCAGTTGGTAGGTATTGGTAATTTCTATTTATTTAATGTGAATTGGTATTAGGTAGAACAACTATCTTTAAACCTCACCTGAGGTGGAAAGGATGACTCCTGGGATCCTCGAGAAATTACAAACTGTCAAAAAATAATCTATAAACATAAAACGGTCGGGATGATAAATCTATGAAATGCAAATGTACAGACGAACAGGAATTTTCATTTTTGAATATAGAATTGAACTGTTAAAAACCCTTAATTTTAATCGCAAATTCTCCGTAAAGATATACTGTTCTCAGACATATTTCAGTAAAATACGGACAACCGGAATTTTACCTTACTTTGATATCATCTTTTACGGGTTGGTGACCGTAATATCACCCCCCTTTACGTCAATATATCGGTTTTCAAAACGACAAATACCAGGCAACATTAATTAAAGGATTTTTACTGTTTATTTAACGGCAAATTTTTAACCGTGTATTTAAGATATTTGCAAAATATCGTAACTTCTCTCACCTGATTGGTAAAGACTTGTCCGGTATGACAGGGGATGAACATGAAGCCAAAGAAAATCAGAATCCCAGAAGCGAATTCTATTTGGCCTTTTGTAGTGAAAAACTTGTAGCAAGAAGTGATTGTAGTGATACTGCAACCAAAGATGCAGAGAGACACGAATGGGGAAAAGAAACCCACTACATTTCTCAACACGCAGTCCACCTGGAAAACAAGGTATATGGATGGAAAATTTATGGTTTTAATAATCAATGGCACATTATGCAGTCGTGGAACTCAAGATATTCTAATAATTTGTTAAAATATAGACCTTCTATGAATTGTAGAATTAAATTTCCTTGGATTCTGAAAATCCAGTGTTCCGTTGATTTCTAACCTAAGCTTGTATATCTAGAACCATTAACTATAGTCGTTGTTTTTTTAGCTAAGTTATTTAAAAGACCTTTGCAAAAGCAATTATGTTTGAAAGATATCCTATATTATGAGCTGAAAGTATCTTTCAACTGACTGAATACTATGGAAAAAGCTTTTCAAAGGAGAGGAATTCTTATACATTTTCATTAAAAAAGATAGTCACTGATTTCATTCCATTTTCCCTTAGCTTCATTTCATTAAGAAACTAACTCTGCTGAAAAAGCCCAGTGCATTCCATTCCCATTTCCACTGCAGATGATTAAATGTTTCCATGGCAGATCATTGAGTGTCACTTCCACAGAATATCTAGGATTATGTAGTGATCTCTAAGATTATTTTGTATCCAAACTGCAGATTAGTTTGCAGCTAGGCAGCAAATTATTTAGCACCACTCCATTAGAATATCGAATGTCTCCTAAGTAGACTATTTTGTATCCCATAGCAAATTAGATACAAGAAAGATTGCAAAGTACAGGTGAACTCTGGTACTGGAGTGATATTGGCAAAGTCTAGAGAGAATAAGCAGATCTTGGATAAAGGGACATAGAAAACGGGAACCGCGGGCTTCACCACCATACGTCAAAAGTCCAATGTTTAAACTTGAACATATAGCTATTACCTTGGATGCTGCTGCTTTTTACCTTAGATTACGTTAAAACCTTTCCAACTTCCTTGAATTTGAAGTTAGTAAAACCGAAATTACCTTACATCTATCATTACCTTAAAAATTACCTTTAAGTCATGCAAATTACCTAAAACTAAGGTAATTACAATATTATTGCCTTGAAAACTTCCTTGAAACCATGCATATTACCTAAAACCAAGGTAAGTACCTTTCAAGTTTAAACCTTGGTTATGACACCCATGATGGTAAAGTACTGGGATTCACGGGCCATTTAAGGCTCTTATCTATCATTTTTTACAAATCCTGCTATCTACCTTTCTTCACCTGTTATGCAACTCCTCTCTTCTGTAATTTGACCATTACGTATGTATATGTGTATGCATATATATATGTACAACAACAACAACATTAACAACAATAACAACAACAACAATAACAATAAATGCAGCCGTATTTAGTATATTGCATAGCAAAGGCCTCAGACATGACAGATCATGCCTGGGGTCTTGCCAGCATATATATAAATATATATATATATATATATATATATATATATATATATATATATATATATATACATATATGTATATATATATATATATATATATATATATATATATATACATATATGTATATATATATATATATATATATATATATATATATATATATATATATACAGTAATACCAAGACATAAGAGTGTCCCAACATACGAGAAATTTGATATGGGAGGAAAGTTTCGAGCAGATTTTTGTCCCGAGATACGAGACAAATTTGAGATACGAGGATATGAGACGGATCCCTATGCGGCCGCTAGGTGGCTGTGTGTGGGAGAGGCTGCCCACGAGGACAGCATAGCTTGCTCTTTTCTGCCAGAGCTCCGTCGTGTAAAGCTATCTCCGAGCATCGGCCGTAGTGTTTGCATTTTTTACGTGTAACGTAAGATTAACATTTATTTTCAAGTGTGTGTACAGTAAGCTAATCTAACTAAAGTTAAATTTAAAGTTTAATTTATGTTACGTAGTGTTACAAAAGTGTAGAGTACCGAACGTGTTGCTGTCAAGTCTCTCTCCTTCCCCTTTCTCTCTCACTCCTCCTCTACACACACACTGCCATTAGCCGCTAACGTCTGTTTCGAAGGTAAGAACTCCATAATAATGTCACATTTTATTGCAGATCATAACCAGTATATAGGTATTTGCTATTTTGTGAGCGTAGGTTGTGAATTAGAATAATTAAAAACATGTTTTTCCACTGCAATATACTGTTTTTAGGTGTTTTTTCAGAGGGTGGGAAGGGAGTAATTTTTTTAGTTATTTTATATGGGAAAAATTGATCCGAGGTACGAGCGAATTGACATACAAGCTCGGGTCCCGGAATGCATTAATGTCGTATCTCAAGGTATTACTATATATATGTTTATATATATATATATATATATATATATATATATATATATATATATATATATGTATATATATATATATATATATATATATATATATATATATATATATATATATATGTGTGTGTGTGTGTGTATGTGTGTATGTGTATTTTTTGTACAAGCATGCTTCCTTATGTACCTATTTCATTGTTTAAAATACAGTATAACTACCTCATGCTGAGTTCCCTTGCTCTAAATTAAATTAAGTCCATTAAACCATTGACTCTCTTATATAGGCGAATATGTATTCCATTAACAATCATTTTGTTTCACTTTGCTTCATTGTCACCTAGCACGACGGTGATATAAGATATTTCTTTTTCGTTGAGAGTAGTTATCAGAGACGTTTTAACAAAAAAATAAAAAGAACAGTGTTTTTTTCTGATCAAATTTTGAAGTTTTACCAATAATGATACGCATCATAATCCAAGCGTTATCTCATCTCATAAAACACGCATTTTATGATATTATGATTTAAAGGTTTATGAGCATCAAATATCCCAAGCTGACTTAAATCTATACAGACAAGAGAAGGAAATTACTCACCAAGTGTACTTCTCTCTGCAGATCCAAAAGCTTCCTCGTGGATATTTTTTGAGCGATCGGTTGCTGGTCTGTGTGAGACGTGTGCCATGTGATGTCGTCAATTTGCTTTGAGATTCTTAAGGTTGCATACTTAGTGGAAGCTTGAAAGAGCATGAAGACTGCCGAAGAGGTCAACAGATATAAGATATTGATATAAATCACGATAATGGTATTAAAATCAATTGAGTAAAGAAAAAAAGGGAATAATGTGCAAACTATCAGTATAAAATGAAAAATAAAAATCGGGTTTACAATCCATTTGGCTCTGAAGGTGAATGCGTATGTTTTGCCCGATATTCCCACGAAACTACTGTAGAATTGGACCAAGACCTTATTGTAAACAGTTAAAAGTATGTTGTTCACTACGTCCATGGAGACGAGAGCGGCAAAGGAAACAAGGAAAGCAGTATCCCCTACATCTGTGGTGTTATTTTGAAATGTTGGCTTAATCGCTTGAAAGCAAACACCAATAATAAGCAAGAGTTTATTAAAAATGTTCAATAAGAAATAGGGTATGGAGAACACAAGAGACCCATCTGGCTTCCAGGTGTAGTGAAAGACACCGAGAAAACGGAGGAAGAAGAGGAGAAAATAGACCAATTCAAGACATTCGGCTTCCATGTCGCTTTTCTGGAGAACCATAATCTTTTTAAACACAAGCGATTGAGAAAATAGATTAGAATCTTTAGAATTAGTCTATTGTGTGGGAAAATTCTTAGAAAAAACTCTGCAATTACAAATATGGAATTTTGACTCGGAATGAGTTTCAAAAAATCTCCCCCAAAACACACTTTGGATTGTGGGATAAATCCTCAGTAAAAAATTTTTAAAGAACCAATTTGAGACGCAAGGATTACCCGCCTCTGCTGACACCTACCAAAACTGTGGGCTTCTGGATGGTTTTAAAGTCTACCCCTCCCTTGAGGTCGATAGGGATTCAATCAAGATGAAAGGTTATTGAGCAATAATGACTCTCTTCCTTCAATTGTATTCGCATGAATAAATAAACTCAATCACCTGTTAACAAACTTCCTCGTGTTATGGCGGTGACTGACACTGTTCAATATCTTATTCCAGCCTTGTTCATTTAATGTTTGAACTTCTATTTTATGTTCGGAGGTGTTGATCAATTATCGTATATATGTATATACAGTATATACACACACGCGCACACACACACACACACACACACACATATATATATATATATATATATATATATATATATATACATATACAGTATATAAAAATACTGGTAAATACTCACACACACATGAATATATATATATATATATATATATATATATATATAGTCACACAAATACATATATATATATATATATATATATATATATATATATATGTGTGTGTATATATATATAATATATATATATATATATATATATATATATATATATATATATATATATATATACAGTATATAAATACCGGTGAATACTTACACAAATATATATATATATATATTTATTTATATATATATATATATATATATATATATATATATATATATATACATATATATATATATATATATATATATATATATTTATATATATATATATATATATATATATATATATATATATATAGATATATATTATATAAGTAAAGTACATTTTATAGATTTATATAGATACACAGCTCTCTCTCTCTCTCTCTCTCTCTCTCTCTCTCTCTCTCTCTCTCTCTCTCTCTCTATATATATATATATATATAATCCAAAGTTTTCTGAGAAATAATATATGGTAAATTAAATTGCAAGAGTGACTATTCTCTTATCATTAGGAACTTGGAATTTCCAAAACAATAAATATTCTGATCTGCCTTCTGGACGGAAGGAGTTAAGCAATATTCTTTAGTGTTCCTTCAAAACATTATTAAGAGTTTTGTTAAGAATTCTTTATGGTGTATGGAATTACTATATACGAAAGCCACTTTTGTTTTGATATTTGAGGGAAATTATGATATGTATGTTCCTTATTCGGGTTTTGTAATCAGTGCGTGAGGCTACTAATTAAAATGATGAAAATTATTATAGTTAATATATGATCAAAATGTTATTTAAGATTATGAATGATAAAAAGGCAGATGAAAAGTTAGTAGCCATGATGCATCGGTAGAAACAAACAGATAATTTTTTTTTTTTCGGAAACTTGGTTTTACTTGTTCATAAAAAATGGAATTAATTGCTATAAAGAATTTCTTTCTGTTACTTGAAACATGGCAATATTTACTCTGCCAATTTGTTCAGTACAAAAACCGTTCATATATGGAACTATTCGATCGCAGGCTATCGCTCACAGATTCACTCGGCCGTTAATGGATACCGTCAACTGGTAACCTCAACAGCACGTTAAGGGATCACTAGAGGCCATATGGGCATATAGAGGCTGTGAATAGAATGTTTTGATTACATTTGATTTATAGAATTCAGGGAGGTAGAGGGAGAACCGCTCCCTCAGTTTGTAATATTATGTAAAGGTTAGAAGACGTTGGACATCAAATAAGTTAGAAAAAAAGTGGGAACTTGATTAGAGGAGAAGACTGAAAAGTAGGTGCAGTTAGGAGGGTCTGAAAAACCAACACAGGACGCTTTAGTAATTAGGATATTTCTCCATGTGAGGTGTATTACAGTACGACCTCATACAGTTTTTGCCAGAGTAAACTTTTACTGCTTCCTACCAGCAGGTTACCTGTCCTCAGCACATGATGTATAGAGCGTAAACAAACATGGCGCTTATTAGTATAGAGCAAATATATACAAAGGGCGTTTCTTTTTCTCGGCCCAGACATTGAGGTATAACGAATGCCTACATGTTTGATAAAATAAATTTCGATTGGTTAAGGGAAGATGACGTTCTTCAATCTCTTGATTATAAATTCGACAGTGTTTTCTCTGCTTTAAGAAGAAAGACATTGTTTTTTGGTGTCAAAATTCAATTTAACAAAGAGAACAGCACTGGGGAAGATATTGAATCCATATATATTTCTATCAAATTAATTAAGGATCAAAAGGAAATAAGAATGGATATTAAATTTCTTGAACACGTGTATTTTTCATACCTTTCTTTCCATTCCCTTGGAGTATTCCATTACAGCTTTAAGCTAATGGATTCCCCTTATTCTCCATACCTTTTAACATCGTTAACATTGGCGAAGGGTATTATATCCAGCCTATCTTCATTTAATATCATTATTGTTATTATTACTTGCTAAGCTACAACAGTAGTTGGAAAAACAGGATGCTATGAGACCAGGGGCTCCAACTGAAAAAATAGCTCAGTGAGGAAAGGAAAAAGGAAAATAGAATATATTACGAAGAGTAACAACAATAAATATCTCCTATATAAACAATAAAAACGTTAACAATACAAGAGGAAGAGAATAAGATAGGAGAGTGTGCTCGAGTGTACCCTCAAGCAAGAGAACTATAACCTAAGACAGTGGAAGACCATGGTACAGAGGTTGAGGCACTATCCAAGCCTAGAGAACAATGGTTTGATTTTGGAGTGTCCTTCTCCTAGAAGAGCGGCTTACCATAGCTAAAGAGTCTCTTCTACCCTTACCAAGAGGTAAGTGGCCACTGATCTTAAGCATAGTATTGCCCAGTACTATGGCTAGTACTCTTAACTAGTACAACTAATCTCAACATAAAAAAGTATGTAGCAAATATTAATTCTAAATACTACACTGTATTCTAGAAGTTTTATTCAAGCTGTGAAAAAGTTGTGGAATACTCTTCCTAATCAGGTAGTTGAATCGGTGGAACTTCAAAAGTTCAATCTTACAGCGAATGTTTTTATGTCGAACAGGCTGACACAAGTCTCTTTTTATAGATTGCGTATGAAGGATCTATTTGAATGTCTTTACTGTTCTCAAAATATTCTAATCACTCATTACTTCTCTTTTAGTTTATTCATTACCTTATTTCCTTTCTTCGCTGGACTATTTTTCCCTGTTGGAGCCCTTGGGGTCATAGCATCCTACTTTTCCAAGTATGGTTGTAGCTAAGCTAATAATAATAATAATAATAATAATAATAATAATAATAATAATAATAATAAAAATACTACTACTACTACTACTACTCCTAATAATAATAATAATAATAATAATAATAATAATAACAGAACACATTGGGAAAATGAAAGATATGTAAATTCACGGTTTTACAAGAGACAGACTTTTGACCGTGAATTGCTTACACCCTTAATCACAAGACTTTTCATAAGATGTATAATTATCATTATTATTATTATTATTATTATTATTATTATTATTATTATTATTATTATTACTATTATTATTTTATTCATTTAACTCTATTATTATTATTATTATTATTATTATTATTATTATTATTATTATTATTATTTTTATTATCATTAATATCATTATTATTATTATCCTTACTACTTGCTAAGCTTCAACCCTAGTTGGAAAAGCAGGATGCTATAAGCTGTAGAGACAATACAGTCACTGGGAGATTCTGGCTGGCAAGGATCAAACAACTCCCGAGGCAGCACTCTTCAGATGTTCTTGAATATACGAAAAGTTGTTTGATACAGAAGTCAGTAGATATTTAAAGGATGAAGTTACACACACGAGAAAACGAAAAAAGTATTAAATATATACATATATATATATATATATATATATATATATATATATATATATATATATATATATATATATATATATATATAATATAATATAATATGATATGTAAGTATATATACATATATGTATAATATAATATAATATAATATAATATAATATAATATAATATAATATGATATGTATGTATATACATATATATATATATATATATATATATATATATATATATATATATATATTTACATATGTATATATATATATATATATATATATATATATATATATATATATATATATATATATATATATATATAATAATATATGTGTATATATATAAATATATATATATATATATATATATATATATATATATATATATATATATATACATATAATATGATATACTGTAAAAAAAAATCTCCTAATTTTAGCTGTGGCCGATGGCTATAGTGTTAGTTTTAATGTATTCTTGGCATCAAATATGCCCCTTTACGTTTTTAAAACAGGGTTTGGTTACTTTAAAAAAGTTTGTAGTCAGAAATATAAAAATTATTTATGTCAAAAAGAGTACAATAAGTTATATATTTATTTATATTCGTAATGTTGTCTTAGTATATACCCCTTACATTTGACAGAAGCTGCTAATGATTGGAATCGTCTACTTTAGATTGTGGAATCTACATTCTTAAAACAGTTTTTTTGACAAATACTTTATAAGTCATTAAACAATTTAAATGTTAAAGAATGATTTAAGGTCTCTTAGAACTTTATGATAGGAAATTGTGTAGACTACAAGCATCATGACCTGCTTAATCATTTTCGTTTTCTTTTGTTCTTCAAAGATGTTATCATATGTTCAATTTTGGGAAACTCCGCCATTAATTTTAGATAAATCATGGAATTTTGACAACTATGATCATGTAATAAGGCACACTTTATGGAGGATTGATATCTATAATTGTGCTTATGGTTAGCTAACAACGTATTTGCTGCAGAAAGGAAAATATTTTGATTAAGTTTGGGGTTTCTAATTCTATGGATGAGTTCCTATTCTTTATTTTTTGAATATTGGAATCTGCTCTATAGATGTTTGTAATTCACAATATCTGTATTTTACATAAAATGACCGCAACTTAGAGCCTAAAAATCAGAAGAAAATTAGTAATATTGGAATTATGAATTTTTGATGCATTAATAAAAAAAATAAACTACCATGAAAGTATGTTTTAGTAAATACATACTTAAAATTTGAATAGAATCCGAGTGTTTCTACTTCTTGTTCCATCTTATGAATGATTCTATCGAATTTGACGAGGGGGATAGATTGATACTTATGTAGAAATGTGTGTGACAAGTATAGATTATATTCAGTTCAATTAAGTAGGCTATTTTAGGGGTATTTCTAAACCAAAATGACATAATGGAAGGTTCCAGAATGCAAGGATTAAAGAGTTCTACACATTGTTTCTTTTTAGGACCAATAGATGGCCTTAGCAGCAGAATACCAAATTGTTAATTATCCCCATCATCCACTCATTATGATTTTTATTACTTCATTTCTGTTGCTATTTGGGTATAAAATTGCTATAAAACAGACGCATGTGAACCTGATGTTCTTTGTTGTCTTAGGAAATTACAAATTTCACTATAAATATCACAAATATTTCCTCAGCAAACAATCGTTA
>NC_090746.1:95973923-95998686 GCF_036898095.1 Palaemon carinicauda
CCTAAGCCTTATGTAGGGGATATGTTTCTACAAAAATGTTAAGGGTTTCAAACATATTCCTTATTTCATTCAAAGCGAGAGATATGTCAGTCTATTCCTCCTCCTCAGAGGAAATCTTTACAACTACCCCTTATTGCTGCTCCTTATGTAATTTCAAAAGCTCTCAGCTTCTTGCTATGCTCATCCAGAAGATTGCTACTGACGTCCCTGCCCAAGGACACAATTGAATTGTCAACTGGATTCTCCTGCATGCATTTGAACCCCTCTAAATCACGTTCTCCAAACATTTAGGCCAAAGTTTCCTGCATAGAGAGCTGAGGGTTCTGTTGATGACCCCTTCCCATAATTATCTATGATCTTGAAGCAGCTGACATTAAGGAAATGTTCTTTCCAAAACTCTTGAAATGTGAGCTTTGTACCTTTGGTGATCTGAAAATATCTCTGGAACATTGTTTTCGTGTATAGTTGTTTAAAATTAGAGATCACCCTCTGATACACGGGATGGAAAATTGTAGTGGTGATGGGTGGCTGAAACTTGATTTTGATGAACTACATTTCTCCTACCAGGTCGTCTTCAATAGCTGTAGGATGGATGGACAGGGGCAACAAGGCTTTTAGTGAAAGTTTTTTTCTATAAGGTACATTTTGATCTCAAGACCAAAAGCCTCATTGATCGATTCCACAAACAAAATACGGGTCACTCAGGCCTTGTTGATTGACCACATAACGTTCATTTGTTTCTTCTAGATGTTAGACTTCTTAAAGGCTCAGGGATTCTCCAAGTAATACCCCAGGAGATATTTGATTTTGCAATTCCTGCCAATATTAGTGCAGAATAACAGGGTTAAACCATTCTTTCATGGCCTTTTGACTGGAAATAGTCTTTTTTTCAGTAATAAAGGTCTCTCTGGGCATCTTGACCAAAAGACTGGTCTCATCACAGATGAACACTTGTAGCCGAATGAATGACTTAGAATTCAGGAAGCTTTTAAATTCAGACATGAATTATGTTCTCCTATTAAATTCTCATTGGTTCATATAAGAAGCAAACTCTCAGCGTTATGAAAAACACATGGCCGTTGTCTCATCAATGTCAGCACCCTCTTTATAGTATCAATTGCTTTGATTTCTTACTCAGGTTTGTGCTTTTCGTGAATGTTGTAAGATTGTAAATATTTGGTGAGTGTATCTCTGCCTTACTTCTCAATAATCTTTTCCTCTAAGGTAATCTTACCTGTCTTCTTTCCTTCTTTTATGATCACTTTGGGGGCATCGTCTGAAAACTTGATGATGAACAATAGCGATCACAATCCAATAAAAAAAAAAAGCCGTTGCAACTCTATGAAAGAACATTACTTCAGACGTTCACAAGATGCTGGTACGAGTACTGTGGAGGGAATGAAAGGCAAGACTTAATGGTGTAAAAATCATTGACCACTAAGTGTGCTTGATTTATTTGTATTTTTCCACAAACAATGCAAATACAAATGGAAATTTCATGGTCGTATACCGAAGCCCTTATATTCCGAATTACTCGTAATACATATACACAGAAATATATATATATATATATATATATATATATATATATATATATATATATATATATATATATGTAAACGTATGATATATATATATGTATGTATAACATATTTGTGCAATCAAAATAAGAATATACTGTACATTACTTTCAAACATCAAAAACCTTATCTACTTGGGAGAACATTCGTACATAATTATATATGCACAAGTAAAGGCAGAGCAAACCAGATACACACTAGACCTCATAATACACTTGGACCACTGATGTAAGCAATAGTCAGAACTGGTCTAAGGCTGATAAGCTTGAAAAATATTAAACCAACAACGAGTGTAGATATATGACTCTCACTGAATACATTCCCCATATCTTGAACTGCTGAAATTATTGTCTAATTAAATTTCAGTGTATTGGTTTATTAAAAAACTGGAAGAGAGTCTTGATACTGAGGAATTTCACTATGGAGAACAAGTTCTTTGAATAGCTCATGTATTCGTCATATTTGCAGGAGTAATAAACCCATTATGTTGGTCGACTTCATTTGATCCAACTTGGAGTAATACCACAACATATGTCGCAATGAAGCTTCCAATCTGGTGGAAAAGTAAATTAAAGATAAGGTTAGAAAATGATTTCTCTCTCTCTCTCTCTCTCTCTCTCTCTCTCTCTCTCTCTCTCTCTCTCTCTCTCTCTCTCTCTCTCTCTCTCTCTCTCTCTCTTTTGATTTCTATAATTTACTAGGAGTTTATTTACTTGGATAACACACATAAAAAGCACTGGTCTTAAATTAATATAAGGGAATTACTTTCAAACCATAAAATGTAAGAGTTTTCCCATTTTTAAAATAAAGTGAATATTTTTTTTTTAATCTAATATTTGTAGAAGAAAAAAAGGATGCAGGATCAGACGAGTTACTTTCTATTTTATGTTTTTCATGTATAACCAAAATGAATGATTTTGGTAAGTTGGTGGATGTGTTTTTCAGGCTCAAAACTTCAAAAGGAAGAAGAAGAGAAAGCAGAATAAGTCGGTAAAGAAAACGGGATGTGCAACAATATTGTTACACTTCACTCTGGCAGTTTCTGAATACCTTCGATTCGTTTTTCATTTTGAAAATCATAGATTATCTATTATTAGAAAGGGGGAAACTATACAGTCCTAGGAGTGGAGGTCGACTCCTACGGAGCCTGATACTCATATAGAAACTATTAGTACTGTTTTAAGTAGATGTTTGTGCTTTGTGGAAAAAGAATTTGTTCTGGTCTTATTTGCAGAGGTGGACACAAATTCATGTAATGGTATATATATATTTTTGGGCTCAAGCCATGTCGTCCTGATGGAAGTTCCTATAGGGTAGCTTCCTAGGGTATATTACAACTACGGCGATATTCCCAGAGAATTTACCTTAAGGTACCAGAATTCTAACTCCTGGAGCGAGTATCCCTCGTGAAAGGGATATCGCGACATATCAGAGGACGTATTCTAGACACGTCACATGGCAATCTACATCTTGGACAGAGATTTCGTCTCGTAGGAGGTGATTGACGAGATACGAATTCGGGAAAGAAAAAGGGGGAGCCGCTCCCAAGGCTTCCCTATCCCCCGATTCGTATGCGTGCCTGGCGCCATCTGAATTCCTTTTTGCGTAGCTTAACAACTCGGTGTTTTTTCCTGTTTTTCTCGCAAATCTTGGATTTATTCGACTTTTCATGGCTTCTTCGTCTTCGTCGGCCTCTGATAAGTTGAGTATAGTGTCTGTTATGTATAAATGTAGGCTCTTGGTAAAATTTTGAGTGATTAATAGGATTAATCTTTGATACAAGAGCCGTAGCCTACCAGAGGTGTCCTGGACACTGTCGCTCGCTAGGTATAAATTAGTTAGTCAGAGCGACATTCCTGGTTGTTTTGCTTTAATAAATTTTAGCTATTTAGCATTACATAGGATTTCCTTTCGTGCTTAGTATTATTTGGCGAAGTATTCGCCATTCTGGCCTACGCTAAGCCATGTAGCCTAGTCGTTTGGTCCTAGTACTTCATGCATGATTTTGGTTTTTCCGAGTGTAATTAAAATTTTATTGAAGCTTTAGGCTATATTTTATAAATTTTAGACTGTGTGGAATATTTCTAAGATTGTATACGTGTGAGTTTCGGTGAATTAGGTAATCGATTCTCTTGGTGCCTAGGCTAATTGCTTATGGAGCCTTAGTATACTTTATCATACTCCCCGGTTGCTTTCTTTTCTTCGGAGAAGGTATGCAATCCCTTTCCCTCTGTTTAAGCCTTGGGCTTATCCCTAAGTGGTTTTTTCCGAATTTATTTTCGATAAAACTATACTAGGGTGTTACTGTACCTTCCTGTTCCTGTAGTTATGGTTCAAGAGGGACAGAACAACAGAGTTTTTAGTCTGAGTCTGTGCTGTCTGGCTTGGGGCAGAGTCCCCCTCGCTGACCTAACACATACAAAGGGAGCTTAGCTCCCTTAGGTCACTACCGAAGGTTTCTGTAGTTATGATTCCTTCTTTTGTGATCTACCAGATTAGTCCTGTTGCTGTTCTCGGGGGAGGATAAGTTCTTCCCTTGGGAGTAGCAACGCCTTCCTTGCTTTGGTGCTCTGGAAGCTGGCAAGTATTGCTGGCCTTTCCCCTTAGATCTCCCTTAGGCTAAGATAAGTTTCTTGGCTGCGGGTGATCTGTCACTAAAGCAAGGTTGGCAGGACCCTCTTGTCCCTTCCCCCTCTATCTCCGTAATGGCCTAGCCATTACTGTACTGTACCTTGCCGGCCGGCAGAGCTGGCCGGCAGGGGTCTTACTGTACTGTACGTCGTTCTACTTCTGGACCTAGTATAGGTTGGGATGTGGAATTGACTCAGCCCATTGCCGGCCGGCAGAGCTGCTGGCCGGCAAGGGTCTTATGTTTTCGAGTGCTGCCCGGACCTCTCTTGGTCCCTCATCCATGCCTGCCGGCAGAGCCGGACGGCATTGGTCAAGGAAGCCTGAATTAGTTTCTCCCCTTCCTTATATGCACTCTTTCGGTTGCCGGGCTTGGAGGTTGTGTACACTCTTATCCCGGCATCCATTCTATTTTTCTTCTAGTGCTGTACCTGTCCCGGCTGCCGGCCTATGAGGCCGGCAGCCGGGCAGGTGTAGTCCTCTGGTTCTTTTGCTGCCGGCTGGCATCGGTCTTGTACCTTTGCCGGCCGGCTTATGTCAGTCCTTGTCTGCCGGTCACCAAGAGTGTGGCCGGCAGCTGGGTACTACCTTGTGTAGTTGCTGGCCGGCAGCCATTGCCGGCCAACACTGGCTGTTACCGGCCGGCAGTTGCTGCCGACCGGCACAGGCATTTGAACCAGAGTGCTGCCGCCCTATAGCTGTTAAGTAGTATACTTTAAACCGGCACACATCCCCCTATACTGTACTAGTATTCTTCTGTATAGCATATACAGTAAGAAGAAAACTATAGTAAAGGTTTTGGTACAGCACTGTATCTTCTAACACTATTGTGTTTTCTTGCACATCCCTTTGCTGTTGCCCTCAGATAGGAAGCTGAGTTCTTCCCTGTCTATTATCCAGGATTTTAAAATCATTGCTTAGGTGTGAGCTCCACCTGTTTCCTCTGGAAACCTTGCATTGGTTACTCTAGAAGAGATAAACCATTTTTTATTTTATTATCTGGAAGGCTGCAACAATGGGTTGTGAGGGAAACACAAGTGTGTGTCTTTCCTTTCTGAATTGTTATGCTATACTATGCATATCCAGTGATACATAGTTCACTTGATACTCATAGAAATTTCTTCTCTTTACAGAAGGACACTCCGAAGTGGGGAAGTGCTTTCTGCAATGTCAGCAGCAAGAACCTCTGCGGACATGAGTTTTGTAGGAGACACGCAGCATACGCTGTCTCCAAGGATGATCTCCGGTATTGGGACCCTCAGGTATGTACTGTGTGCACTAACCTGATTAATGAGACATTTAAATAGCTAGGAAGAAGCTTCGTACCTGGGTAAGGGGCTTCCAAAAGAACACTTCTGGCCCTTATCTTCCAAGTGAGAAGATGAGGGCGTATCCTTTCCCTAAGGCATCAGCTGATGCAGTGATTCCCCAGCCTCAAGAGGAGATCCCCTAAGTTCAGATCCAGGTGGATGCTGAAGTCGCGGTCGCGATGCAAGACATCCAGCTAAATGACAGGATGTCTGATGTGGACGGGTGTCAGGAGGAAGACCTCCTGGCAGAAGCCCAGGATGAAGTTCAAGCCCCTCTACATCGGCCGGTCTCCCAGTAGAGCTGGGACAGGCCCTCTCTTCTATTGTTGGAATGATCCAACAAATACAGAAGGAGAATCAGGAGAAGGCGGCTGCAATGGAACTGCGAATGCAGTGCCTTGCAGAATCACATGGGCCCCAGAAAAAGCTCAATGTGAAAGACCTTCCCTTGTGCTCAGATGCTAACCCATGGAGGTATGCTGAGCACATGCCAATGACGACTGGAAAGATCGTCATCTCGGATAAGCTGGGCTCAGTTCCCCTGGAGGGTGGAATTCTGGCCCAGCAAGGCATCATATCCGGACTGTTATGTCCGGCTGAGGAAGGAACCAGCTTCAAAGGAGGAGACAGAGCCGAAGGAGGTCATAGTGATGGACCATGCTAAGGCTCAAGCTCTACTTTCATCCTCGATGAAAGAGAGCGGCTTCTCTAACTCAAAGGTAGCTGCATTGAATAGGAAGCTCCCTTCCTTTGTGTCCTCGCCTACTAGAGCCTTCCCCCTTTTACAGAAAGGGTTTCTGGCTGTACTAAAAGCAATCGAGGCCGGCAAGTCTTGCCCCTCCCTAGAGGAGTGTAAACCCTTGTCGCTGGCCCTGCCTATGGACCACAAAGACTGGAAGGACGTCCATCTTACGTTCTCAGTGGGAAAGTTGGAGGCTGATATTGCCGGACGTCAGTTCGGCAAGGACCTCCCTAAGCTGTCTGACTTTCTTTTGCGAAGTGAGTTCGATACAAAAGAAAGACTGACTGCCTCAATGTCTCTTCAGACTACTCTCGAGACGATGGCAAGTGACCCCAAGGTCCATGAAATGTTCATGGTAGTGGCCAAGCCTCATCTGGCCACAGTGACGAAGGACCTTTATGGCTTCGTCAAGGCAAGGAGAGCTTGTAGGGAGTTCGTGTTTACCTCGGCTACGGTGAGGCACGAGCTAAAGAAACTAATCTCCTCCAACATTTGGGGAAAAGACCTTTTTCCCTACCGACTTGGTCAAAGAAGTTGTTGATAAAGCCGCCTTGGAGAATAGAAACCTTCTCCAGAAGTGGGGCCTGGCTATCAAAAGAAAGTCTTCCCCGGATGAGGGTCCTCAACCAAAGAGGAAGACTATGAGGACTAGGCTACCGTCTCGGCCAGCCAAGCCTCTTAGACAGCAACAGCAACTGCAATTGCCATTGCCCCCAGTGCCCCAGATCGTGGCACAAACCCCGACCACCTTTCAGTGGGTACCCCAGGCCGTGTCGACACAGTCCATGGCATTCACCCCAGCGTTCGAAGGGCAGTCTACTTCCTTTCGAGCAAAGCCTAGAGGAGCAGCCAGAGGCTCGTCTAGACGCCCCTCAAGGGGAACGGGATTCAGGGGGTGGTCGTGGTCAGGAAGGCAAGACCTCAGGACGGCAGTCCAAGTGAGGTGATACCGGTAGGAGGGAGACTTCTGAAATTTCGGGATCGGTGGACCTTCGATCCCTGGGCCCACAGCCTACTCAAGAATGGACTGGGCGGGAGCTGGTACAGCACTCCACCCCCCTACCTTCGGTTTTTCCAACACTCCACCCCCGTTATGGAGGAGTACGTTCAAGAACTGTTGGAGAAAAAGGGTGAAGCCCATCAATTTCTAAGGGAGGCTGTTTTGTGTTCCCAAGAAAGACTCGGAAAAGCTCAGAGTCATTCTGGACTTGTCGCCACTTAACAAGTTCATAGTGAATTGCAAATTCAAAATGCTAACACTGCAACACATAAGGACCTTACTGCCCAAGAGGGCATATTCCATCTCTATAGACTTGTCAGACGCCTACTGGCACATTCCAATTAGCCATCGACTCTCCCCCTACCTAGGATTCAGGCTACAACGAAGACTATACGCCTTCGGAGCCATGCCATTCGGGCTAAACATAGCCCCAAGGATTTTTACGAAGCTTGCGAGCGTAGCTCTCAAACAATTTCGCCTAAAGGGAATTCAGGTAGTAGCCTACCTGGACGACTGGTTGGTGTGGGCAGCATCCGAGACAGAATGCTTGCAAGCTTCCAGTCAAGTGATCCAGTTCCTAGAGTACCTAGGCTTCAAGATCAACAGAAAAAGTCTCGACTTTCTCCATCTCAAAAGTTCCAGTGTCTAAGATCCACTGGGACCTTTTGTCACACCGTTTCTCCACCCCGGCGAAGAAAAGGAAGGAGATAGCGGGTTCTGTCAAGAGACTTCAAGATTCCGAAAGGATATCAAGACACGAGCAGGAGAGAGTACTGCGCTCTCTCCAGTTTGCTTCGGTGACAGACCCAGTGCTAAGAGCACAGCTAAAGGATGCAATCGGAGTTTGGAGAAGTTATGCATCAAACACGTGAAGAGATCTGAGAAGACCAGCCGCTTCGGCTAAGTACTCTTCTCAGGCCTTGGTTCCAAGCCAGACATCTAAAGAAGTCAGGTTCTTCTTCAGCCACCTCCCCCGTCGGTGACGATTCACTCAGACGCCTCGAAGGAGGGATGGGGAGGTCACTCTCATCGGAAAAAAGTCCAGGGGACTTAGTCCAGGCTATTCAAGACCTTTCTCATAAAACTTTCTAGAAGCTAGGGCAGTGCTCCTTACCTTAAAGAAAGTCTCCCCGCGTCATTCGTTCCACATAAAGTGGTGATAGACAGCGAGGTAGTTGTGAGATACTTGAATCGACAAGGATCGAGGTCACCACCTCTCAACCAGGTGATGTTGGCCGTCTTCCGATTGGCGGAAAAGAAGAAGTGGTACCTGTCGGCAGTTCACCTTCAAGGAGTCCGCAATGTGACAGCGGACGCTCTATCCAGGTTCACACCGATAGAGTCGGAATGGTCCTTAGACGCAGGATCATTCTCCTTCATTCTGAATCAGTCCCAGAACTGCAGATAGACCTCTTTGTGACGAAAGACAACAAGAAGTTGCCCCTGTACGTGCCCCGTACGAGGACCCCTTAGCGGAAGCAGTGGACGCGATGTCTCTCGACTGGAACAGATGGTCCAAGATTTATCTGTTCCCTCCTCACAACCTTCTGTTGAGGGTCCTCAACAAACTGAGATCCTTCAAAGGGTAGCGGCAATAGTGGCCCACAAGTGGCCGAACAGCGTGTGGTTCCTCCTGGCATTGGAACTGTAGCTGAAGTTTGTACCACTACCAGATCCAGTTCTGACCCAGCGAGTCCAGAAGTCAACTGTCTGCGCTTCATTACAGAAAACCCGGACCCTGCAGTTCATGATTTTCTCTCCCTAGCGGTGAGAAAGCGTTTCGGGATTTCGAAAACCAGTATAGACTTCCTTGAGGAATATAAGTGCAAATCTACTAGAAGGCAATATGAGTCATCTTGGAGAAAATGGGTGGCCTTTTGTCAAGGCGAAGATTCCGCAGGAGATCTTGACAGACTTCTGCTTATCTTTTTTCCCCACCTCCATGGTCAAGGGTTGGCAGCGAACACGATTTCAGCGAGTAAGTCTGCTTTGACAAGACCCATTCTATATGCCTTCCAGGTCGACCTAGGTAACGAGATCTTTAATAAAGTCCCGAAAGCCTGTGCTAGGCTCAGACCTTCAGCACCTCCAAAGCCCATTTCATGGTCTTTAGACAAGTCCTTCATTTCGCTTCTCTGTTGAGCAATGAAGAGTGTGCGTTAAAGGATTTGACACAAAAAGTTATTTTCTTATTTTGCACTCGCGTCCGGGGCCAGGGTTAGTGAGATTGTAGCCTCTCAAGAGAGGCAGGTCGTGTTCAGTTCCTGGATGGGGAAGAACTGAACCTGTTTCCGGATCCTACGTTTCTCGCCAAGAATGAGTTACCCACCAACAGGTGGGGTCCCTGGAGAATCTGCCCTCTGAAAGAAGATGCATCTCTATGTCCAGTAGAATGCCTAAAGGTCTATCTTCATAGAACTTCAGACTTCAAGGGTGGTCAACTATTCAGGGGAGAAACATCAGGCTCAAATTTATCTCTGAATCAACTCAGAGCGAAAATCACATATTTTATTCGCAGAGCGGATCCTGACAATACACCCGCAGGTCACGATCCGAGGAAAGTTGCCTCATTCTTAAATTTCTTGAATTGTATGGATTTTGAACATCTCCGTTCATACACTGGCTGGAAGTCTTCCAGAGTGTTCTTTCGCCACTATGCTAAGCAAGTAGAGGAACTAAAAGAGATCTGTGGTAGCAGTGGGTCGCGGTGTTAACCCTACTGTTCAACTCTGCGAGGAACAGTGGTCTTAATTGGGACGATTAATTCCAGGGTGAGTGTGTAGTTACATACTGTACTACAAACTAAGTGAGGGCACTGTGTTGCCCATCCAGACTGTTCCATTTCCGAAGGTGAACCTAGCATAAGTGCAGACATGTGTGCCGAGCGTTTCTAACGCTAATGTCATTGATTTGTAATACAGGCTTTTATGACTTTGATACCTCGGTATCTTAAAAGTGGCATCTAATGTTTTTTCTTTCAGACAAACAAGCTCTGTTTACTATCATACTTATGCTTAAAGTTTTGGGTTATCCTCTTCTTATATGTATATATATATAATTGTGGTTAACCTGTCTATTTATTGCCTGTCAATAATCTGGTTCTTGAGAACCTTGCGTCTCCTTCACCTGTGTCAATTTATTGGTATAATTGAGCATTCATTCTATGTACCTTATCTGGGATAATTCTAATAGAATTGTTCCTTTATGCAAGCTATGTTGCATTGGTTTTCCTCCTATGCAGATATAAAACCTTTGTCCAATACAAGTATTGTGCGGAAAACTGGTCGATATTTCATATTGACGCAGTGGTCCTTTACAAACTATGCTTTACTTAATATAGGGCGAGACCACTATATTAGCTTGCCTGGTATTCATACATAGATATATGTACTCTTCGAGACTTTTCCAGAGTCTAGTAGGACTCTTCCCTGTAGGGGGCAGGAAGCTCTAACATAGTTTATAGTTAGTTGAAAAGATGTATAACGGTAACATCTTAGGTCTCTAGGTCTAGTCGACCGGAAAAAAAAAAAAAAAAAAAAAAAATTACCTCCGGGGAGTACGGCATGTTCTGAGAATCCACAGATACAGTAATGCTCTGGTACACTTCCATCAGGACGACATGGCTTGAGCCCAAAAAACGGATTTTGAGCGAAGCGAAAAATCTATTTTTGGGTGAGATGGCCATGTCGTCCTGATGGACCCGCCCTTGCCTTTCTAAGAAAGGGCTGTAGGACCCCTCCCTACATACAGTATCTGTAGCACCTCGTGTACGCTACAAGGAATACAGATGGCGCCAGGATTGGCACCAGGCACGCATACGAATCGGGGGATAGGGAAGCCTTGGGAGCGGCTCCCCCTTTTTCTTTCCCGAATTCGTATCTCGTCAATCACCTCCTACGAGACGAAATCTCTGTCCAAGATGTAGATTGCCATGTGACGTGTCTAGAATACGTCCTCTGATATGTCGCGATATCCCTTTCACGAGGGATACTCGCTCCAGGAGTTAGAATTCTGGTACCTTAAGGTAAATTCTCTGGGAATATCGCCGTAGTTGTAATATACCCTAGGAAGCTACCCTATAGGAACTTCCATCAGGACGACATGGCCATCTCACCCAAAAATAGATTTTTCGCTTCGCTCAAAATCCGTTATATATATATATATATATATATATATATATATATATATATACATATATATATATATATATATATATATATATATATATATATATATATATATATATATATATATATATATTTATATATATGTATATATATAAACATATATAATGTTTTTATATACATATATACATGTATACAGTATATATTTTCATATATGTGCATTTATGTATAAATATATATGTATATATATTTTATATATACATATATATAAATATGTATGTATATGTATACATGTATATACTGTACACACACACACACACACACACACACACACACATATATATATATGTATATATATATATATATATATATATATATATATATATATATGTGTGTGTGTGTGTGTGTGTGTGTGAAATAGAACCAGCGCAACCTCTATAAAGCCAAATTTTGAATATCCAATATCATCACAGGGAGTCCAAGCGTAAACAATATAAGGAATCCATCAAATGAAATATCAGGCAAAGCACAATGACAATATATTATCTTATTTCTCTTCCTCTGATTTTGTTAAATCTTTTGTTGTTTATATAGGAGATATTTATTTTAATGTTGCTACTGTCCATCAAATATTTTATTTTTATTTCTTCTTTTTCTTCACTGGGCCATTTTTCTTATTGGAGCCCCTGGGCTTATAGTATGCTGCTTTTCAAACTAGAGTTGTAGCTTAGCAAGTAATAATAATAAAAATAACAATAATAATAATGATAATAATAATAATAATAATAATAATCCTCATTATCGTCGTCGTCATCATCATCATCATCATCTTTATAATAATAATAAAATAATAATAATAATAATAATTATCATCATCATCTTCATCAGCATCATCATCATCAGCATCATAATAATAATGATAATAATAATAATATTAATAATAATAATAATGATAATAATAATAATAAGTAAACTTACCGAAATCAACGTATGATAGCCAAGAGTGAAGCAGCCGTTGATATCAATTCGTGACATTTCGTTTAGCCTTGAAGCGAGGTGCTGTACCTGGTAAAGACGAAACATCAATATTAACAGTAGTAACTAGAACAGGAGCAACAAAAACAAAAACAACAACACTAATAATAATAATAATAATAATGATAATAATAATAATCATAATAATAATGATAATGATAATAATATATAGTGAGTAAGTGACTGGTTTCAATAACAAAACCAATTTTGCTTTGGACAGAAAAATTATATTATGCAAATATCTTTGGTCTTAGTTCTTACGTAAACTCTGTCTTCAAAGTTGGTTATAGAGGAAAGCCCAGACTGTAGATCAAAGGATGATTGTTGCATCTGTGGAAGAAAAGGGAATGTTAGAAATGTGTTTGTTTGTTTGTTGGTTTTCGCCATTGAAAAATTAGTTTTTATTTAGCGAAGATGCATTCTCCTTCCTCGTTGGTTTTGGGATAACCAGTCAAGAACGTAAGACTAATTATTATCACTGTTTTGAATGAATTATCATTACTAAAATTAGTCTTATGTTATAATCTTATACAAAGCATGTAATATTATATTGTTATCATCATCATCATCATCATCTTCTCCTACGCTTATTGACGTAAAAGGGCCTCGGTTAGATTTCGCTAGTAGTCTCTATCTTGAGTTTTTAATTCAATATCTCTCAATTCATCATCTCCTACTTAGAGCTTCATAGTTCTCGGCCGGCCATGTAAGCCTGGGTCTTCCAATTCTTCTAGTACCTCGTGGAGCCCAGCTGAACGTATTGTGAACTAATCTTTCTTGGGGAGTGCGAAGAACATGCCCAAACCATCTTCATCTCTATTGTTATCATGCATTTTATTAATTTATTATCATTCATATTAAGGTACTTTGCCTTCGAGTATATTCCTTATTCAAAAGAAGAAATGGGACCAAACAAATGGAATAATATAATTAGAGGTTTATAAACATTCGATTAGATAAAACCCTCAAATTTAGTAGCTCTAAAATTCCATGAACTTTGATAAAAAGACTCTATAAAAAAGATAGAAGATTAAATATTTAAGTAATTATGTAACAGAGAAAAATAAACAAATATCTAAAGATTAAAACCATATACGCCACAACACATTCCACTTTAGTAACAATGAAAAGTGCGATTTTTACATCTGATTTTCGTTCTTGCTTGCAAGTGTTAAAAATTGCCACGATTATTATCTTTTGTGATTACATATAAATTCATAAATGAAAAAAGGAAGGAACTTAAATATCTATCGACTAATGATATCTTTGATAAAAGATGGAGTGTCTTTTCCCTTATAGATAATAAGTGAAGATTATCTTTGTACTAAAGCCATCTGTTAAGGGATGTCAAAAAGGCATCGATTGTGAAACTTGAAATAAATTTCTTGATTTTCAACGATTTTTAACAATCCCCATTTTTATTTTTTTTATAAGACAACTTATTTTAGATGGGATCTCTTAATAATTAGATTTAAAAATATTTATGACTGGTACTCTTGAAAAATTAAAAGTTTTCTTGAAATGCACACACACACACACATATATATACATATATATATATATATATATATATATATATATATATATACATATATATATATATATATATATATATATATATATATATATATATATATATACATATATATATATATATATATATATATATATATATGCTGTACATATATATATGTATATATATATAAATATATATATATATATATATATATATATATATATATATATATATACATATATATATATATATATATATATATATATATATATATATATATATATATATATATGTATTATATATATATATATATATATATATATATATATATATATATATATTGAATTAACGCCGAGAAGATCTCTTTTTATCAATGATAGAATGCCCTTTAAGTTCTTTAGACGTAACACTATGATGGTAATAAACTGTGAATTAACAGAATGTGCCTTCGTTTATGAAAGGCCCTAATTACTCATTGGATCCTCGAGAAATTACAAATTGTCAAAAAATAACCTGTAAATATAAAACGGTCGGGATGATAAATCTATGAAATGCAAATGTACAGACGAACAATAATTTTTATCTTTGAATATAGACTTAAACTATTAAAAACCCGTAATTTTAATCGCAAACTCTCCGTAAAGATATACTGTTCTCAGACATATTTCAGTAGAATAAAGGCAACCGCAGTTTTACCATAATTTGATATTATCTTTTACGGGTTGGTGACCGTGATATCACTTCTTTACGTAAATATATCCGTTTTTAAAACAGTAAATGCCAGGCAACGTTAATTCAAAGATTTTCACTGATTATTTAACGGCAAATTTCTAACAGCGTATTTAAGATATTTGCAAAATGTCGTAACTTCTCTCACCTGATTGGTAAAGACTTGTCCGGTATGACAGGGGATGAACATGATGCCCAAGAAAATCAGAATATTAAAAGCGTATCCCATTTTGTAACTTGTAGTGAAAAACTTGTAGCAAGAAGTGATTGTAGTAATACTGCAACCAAAGATGCAGAGAGACACGAATGGGGAAAAGAAACCCACTACATTTCTCAACACGCAGTCCACCTGGAAAACAAGATATATGGATAGCAAATTTATGGTTTTAATAATCAATGGCACACTATGCAGTATTGGAGCTTGAGATATTCTAATAATTTTTGTAAAATATAGACCTTTTATGAATTGTAAGATTAAATTTCCTTAGATTCAGAAAATCCAGTGTTCCTTTAGTTTCTAACCTAAGCTTTTATATCCAGAAACATTAACTATAGTCGTTGTTTTTTAGCTAAGTTATTTAAAAGACCTTTGCACAAGCAGTCATGTTTGAAAGATCTACATTATGAGCTGAACGTATATGTCAACTGACTGAATACTATGGAAAAAGCTTTTCATAGGAGAGGAATTCTTATACATTTTCATTGAAGAAGATAGTCACTGATTTCATTCTATCTTCCCTTAGCTTCATTTCACTAAGAATCTAACTCTGCTGAAAAAGCCCAGTGCATTCCATTCCCATTTCCAAAGCAGATGATTAAATGTTTCCATGGTAGATCATTGAGTGTCACTTCCATAGAATATCTAGGGTTATGTAGTGATCTCTAAGATTATTTTGTATCCAAACTGCAGATTAGTTTGTAGCTAGGCAGCAAATTATTTAGCCCCACTCCATTAGAATATCGAATGTCTCCTAAGTAGACTATTTTGCATCCCATAGCAAATTAGGTACAAGAAAGATTGCAAAGTACAGGTAAACTCTGGTACTGGAGTGATATTGGCAAAGTTTAGAGAGAATAAGCAAATCTTGGATAAAGGGACATAGAAAACGGGAACCGCGGGCTGCACCACTATAGATCAAAAGTCCAGTGTTTAAACTTGAACATGTAGTTATTACCTTGGATGCTGCTGCTTTTTACCTTAGATTACCTTAAAACGTTTCCAACTTCCTTGATTTGGAAGTTAGTAAAACGGAAATTACCTTACATCTATCATTTCCTTAAAAATTACCTTGAAGCCATGCAAATTACCTAAAACTAAGGTAATTACAATATTATTGCCTTAAAAATTACCTTGAAACCATGCAAAATTACCTGAAACTAAGGTAAGTACCTCTAAAGTTTAAATCTTGGCTATGACACCCATAATGGCAAAGTACTGGGATTCACGGGCCATTCAAGTCTTTTACCAATCATTTTTTACCAATCCTGCTATCTTCACCTGTTGTGTAACTCCTCTCTCCTGTAATTTGACCATTACATATGTATATGTGTATGCATACATATATATGTACAACAACAGCAACAACAACAACAGCAAAAATAACAACAAATGCAGCTGTTTTTAGTCTATTGCATGGCAAAGGCTTCAGACATGTCAGATCATGCCAGGGGTTTGGCTAACACACACACACACACACACACACATATATATATACATATATATATGTATAAATAAATATATATATATATATATATATATATATATATATATATATATATATGTACATATATATACATACATAGTAATACCACGAGATATGAGCGTCCAAACATACTAGAAATTTGAGATACATGGAAAGTTTCGAGTAAACTCTTTTCCCGAGAAACAAGACAAATTTGAGATACGAGGATATGAGACGGTTCCCTAGGCGGCCGCTAGGTTGCCGAGTGTTCGAGAGGATGCTGACGAGGACAGCATCGCTCGCTATTTCCTGTCGTATCTCCGTCGCATAAAGTTATATCCGAGCATTGGCCGTAGTGTCTGCATTTTTTACGTGTGTGTACAGTAAGCTAATATCACTTAAGTTAAATTTAAAGTTTAAGTTACGTTACGTAGTTTTACAAAAGTGTAGCGTACCGACTGTGTTGCTGTCAAGTTTTCATCCTCCCCTTCTCTTCCCCTCGTCCTTCGCACACACCACCGTAAGCCACTAACGTCTGTTTCGATGGTAAGAACTCCATAATAATGTCACATTTTATTGCAGATCATAACCAATATATAGGTATTTGTTATTTTGTGAGTGTAGGCTGTGAATTAGAACAATTAAAAACATGTTTTTCCACTACAATATACTGATCTTAGGTGTTTTTTCAGAGGGTGGGAACGGATTAATTTTTTTAGTTATTTTATATGAGAAAGATTGATCAGAAATATGAGCTAATTGACACACGACCTCGGGTCCCTGAATGCATTAAGCTCGTATCTCAAGGTATTACTCTCTCTCTCTCTCTCTCTCTCTCTCTCTCTCTCTCTCTCTCTCTGTATATATATATATATATATATATATATATATATATATATATATATATATATATATTTATATGTGTATATATATACATATATTAAACCATTGACTCTCATATATAGGCGAATTTGTATTCCTTTAACAATAATTTTCTTTCACTATGCTTCATCGTCTTCCAGCACTAGAGTGATATAAGAACGTTTTATTCTGTTGATAGTATTGATTAGAGACGCTTTAACAAAAAGAAAAGACCGGTCTTTTTTTCCTGATAGAATTCTGATATGATATGCATCATAATCCAAGTGTTTTCTCATCTCATAAAACACGTACTACATAGCTATTCCAGTTTATGATATTATGATTTAAAGGTTTATGAGCATCAAATACCCAAAGTCAACTTAAATCTACACAGACAAGAGAAGGAAATTACTCACCAAGTGTACTTCTCTCTGCAGATCCAAAAGCTTTCTCGTGGACATGGATTTTTCGCTCCATCTTTTTTGAGCGATAGGTTGCTGGTCTGTGTGAGACGAGTGCCATGCGATGTCGTCAATTTTCTTTGAGATTTTTAAGGTTGCATACTTAGTGGAAGCTTGAAAAAGCATGAAGACTGCTGAAGAGGCCAACAGATATAAGATATTGATATAAATCGTGATAATGGTATTAAAATCAACTGAGTAAAGAAAAAAAGAGAATAATGTGAATACTATCTGTATAAAATGAAAGATAAAAATCGGGTTTACAATCCATTTGGCTCTGAAAGCGAATGCGTATGTTTTGCCCGATATTCCCACGAGACTTCTGTAGAATTGGACCAAGTCCTTATTGTAAACAGTTAAAAGTATGTTGTTCACTGCGCTCATGGAGACGAGAGCTAGAGAGGAAACAAGCAAAGCAGTATCCCCTACATCTGTGGTGTTAATATGAATTGTTAGCGTAATCGGTAGAGAGCAAACAACAATAATAAGCAAGAGTTTATTAAAAATGTTCAATAAGAAATAGGGTATGGAGAACACAAGAGAACCATCTGGCTTCCAGGTGTAGTGAAAGACACCGAGAAAACGGAGGAAGAAGAGGAGAAAATAGACTAATTCAAGACATTTGGCTTCCATGTCGTTTTTCTGAAGAACCATAATCTTTTTAAACACAAACGATTGAGAAAATAGATTACAATCTTTAGAATCGTGTGGAATGAGTCGCAGAAAATCTCCCCCAAAACACACTTTGGATTGAAGGATAAATCCAACGAAAAAAATGTTTAAATAACAAATTTAAGACGCAAGGATTACCCGCCTCTGCTAACACCTACCAAAACTCTGGGCTTCTGGAAGGGCCAAAGTCTACCTCTCCCTTGAGGTCGATAGGGTTTCAATAAGTCTAATTTATATGCACATCATCAAGATGGAAGTGTGTTAAGTAATATCGACTCTCTTTGTTGAATTTCATTCGCATGAATAAATAAACTCAATCACCTGTTAACAAAGTGCCTCGTGTTATGGCGAGTGACAGACACTGTTCAATATCTTCTTATTCCGGCCTTGTTCAGTTAATGTTTGAACTTCTATTTCATTTTCTCAGGTATTGATCAATTATGGTATATATGTATATACAGTATATACATACACATAAACAAACAAATATTATGTATATATATATATATATATATATATATATATATATATATATATATATATATATATATATATATATATATATATATATATGCAGTATATATAAATACTGGTAAATACTCACACACACCTATAAATATATGTATACACACACACACACACATATATATATATATATATATATATATATATATATATATATATATAATACTGGTAAATACTTACAAAAATACATACATACATATATATATATATATATATATATATATATATATATATATAAAAATACCGGGAAATACTTACACACACACACACACACACATATATATATATATATATATATATATATATATATATATATGTATATATATATAAATACCTGGAAATACTTACACACACACACACACACATATATATATATATATATATATATATATGGGTATACATATGTATATATATATATATATATATATATATATATATATATATATATATATATATATATAGATATATATATATATATATATATATATATATATATATATATGAATATATATATATATATAAGTAAGTACATTTTATAGATTTATACACCGATACACAGCACTCTCTCTCTCTCTCTCTCTCTCTCTCTCTCTCTCTCTCTCTCTCTCTCTCTCTCTTTCTCTCTCTGCATATATATATATATATATATATATATATATATATATATATATATATATATATATATATATATATGATCCAAAGTTTTCTGAAAAATAATACATGGTAAATTAAATTGCAAGAGTGACTATTCTCTTTACATTAGGAACTTGGAATTTCTAAAACCATAAATATTCTAATCTGCCTTCTGGACGGAAGGAGATAAGCAATATCCTTTAGTGTTCCTTCAAAACATTATTAAGAGTTTTGTTAAGAATTCTTTATGGTGTATGGAATTACTATATACGAAATCCCCTTTTGTTTTGATATTTGAGGGAAATTATGATATGTTTGTTCCTTATTCTGGTTTTGTAATCAGTGCGTGAGACTACTAATTAAAATGATGAAAATTTTTATAGTCAATATATGATCAAAATGTTATTTAAGATTATGAATGATAAAAAGGCAGATGAAAAGTTAGTATCCATGATGCATTGGTAGAAACAAAAAGAATTTTTTTTTTTCGGAAACTTGGATTTACTTGTTCATAAAAAATGGAATGAATTGCTAAAAATAACTTCTTTCTGGTACTTGTAACATGGTGATATATACTTTGCGAATTTGTTCAGTACAAAAACCGTTCATTTATGGAACCATATTCGATTGCAGGCTATCACTCACATATTCACTTGGTCGTAAATGGCTACCGTCATCTGGTAACCTCAACAGCACGTTAAGGGATCACCATAGACCATATGGGCATATAGAGGCTGTGACTAGAATGTTTTGGTTACATTTGATTTATAGAATTCAGGGAGGTAGAGGGAGACCCGGTCCCTCACTTTGTAATATTCAGTAAAAGTTAGAAGATGTTGGACAGCAAATAAGGTAAAAAAAAAGTGGGAATAGAATTAGAGAAGGCTGAAAAGTAGGTGCAGTTAGGAGGAGCTGAAAAACCAACACAGAACGCTTTATTTATTAGCATATTGTTCCTTACGAGGTGTATTACATTAAGTATTAGTCAGAGTAGACTTTTACTGCTTCCTTCCAGCAGGTTACGTGTCCTCAGCACATACTCTATAGAGTGTAGACAAAAATGGCGCTTATTAGAATAAAGCAAATATATATAAAGGGCGTTTCTTTTTCTCGGCCCAGACATTAAGGTATAACAAATGCCTACATGTTTGATAAAATAAATTTCGATTGGTTAAGGGAAGATGACGTTATTCGATCTTTTGATGATAAATTCGACAGTGTTTTCTCTGCTTTAAGAAGAAAGACATTGATTTTTGGTGTCAAAATTCAATTTAACAAAAAGAACAGCACTGGGGAAGATATCGAATCCATATATATTTTTATCTAATCAATTAAAGATCAAAAGGAAATAAGAATGGATATTGAATTTCTTGAATACGTGTATTTTTTCATACCTTTCTCTCCGTTCGCTTAGAGTATTCCTTTACAGCTTTAAGCTAATGGATTCCCCTTATTCTCCATACCTTTTAACATCCTTAACGTTGGCGAAGGGCCCTTTATCTCTTGCCTTCTCATTATTCATTACGATCAACCTCCTTAGCTCACTCTTGTTGCCTCTTTACAATATGTACTCGGTGCAATTCTTTTTAGTGAGGCAGAATTGCACCGACTCACAGAGGTGCTCTTCTAGCTCGGAAAAGTTTCCTAATAGCTTATTGGTCGGAAGTATTTTTGTCCGACCAATCAGCTATTGGGAAACATTTCCGAGCTAAAAGAGCACCCCTGCGAGTCGGTGCAATTCTGCCTCATTAAAAAGAATTGACTATAGGTACAATTGCATACGAATCTTCTTCTAATCTCTGGCTGAAGATGGGCTTTTACCTTTATTGTAAAGTTGGTTGTACAGCCTATCTTCATTTATTATTATTATTATTATAATTATTACTTGCTAAGATAAAACCCTAGTTGGAAGAGCTGGATACTATAAGCCCAGGGGCTCCAACTGGGAAAATAGCTTAGTGAGGAAAGGAAAAAGGAAAATAGAATATTTTACGAAGAGTAACAGCAATAAATATCTCCTATATAGACTATAAAAACTTTAACAAAACAAGAGGAAGAGAATAAGATAGGAGAGTGTGCTCGAGTGTACCCTCAGGCAAGAGAACTCTAACCTAAGACAGTGGAAGATCATAGTACAGAGGTTGTGGCACTATCCAAGACTAGAGAACAATGGTTGGATTTTGGAGCGTCCCTCTCCTAGAAGACCTGCTTACCATAGCTAAAGAGTCTCTTCTACCCTTACCAAGAGGAAAGTGGCCACTGATCTTAAGCATAGTATTGCCCTGTACTATGGCTAGTACTCTTCAACAACTAATCTTTAAATTCATGGTTTTACAAGAGCCAGACTTTTGATCTTTAATCACTAAAATTTTTCATAAGCTTTAGAGACAATACAGTCACTGAGGAATTCTGGCTGGCAAGGATCAAACAATTTCCGAGGTGGCACTCTTCAGATGTTCTTGAATACACGAAAAGTTGTTTGATATAGAAGTCAGTAGATATTTAAAGGACGAAGTTACATACACGAGAAAATAAAAAAAAGTATTATATATAATATAATACATGGGTGCATATATATGTGTGTATACATATATATATATATATATATATATATATATATATATATATATATATATATATATATATATATACATACACATTATATATTATATATCATATATATACTAATATATATATATATATATATATATATATATATATATATATGATATATATAAATTGTAAATAAAAATCTTATTTTAGTTGTGGCCGATGGCTATGGTATTAGTTTTAATTTATTCTTGGTATCAAGTGTGCCCTCTTACGTTTTTAAAACAGGGATGGTTACTTTAAAAAAAAGTTTGTAGTCAGAAATAAAAATATTATTGATTTCAAAAAGAGTACGCTAAGTTTTATATACTTATCTTTATTTATTATGTTGTCTTAGTATAGATTCCTTACATTTAACAGGAGAGACTAAAGATTCGAATCGTCTACTTTAGATTGTGGAATCTATATCTCCAAAACAAAAGTTTTTGACAAATGCTTTATAAGTCAATAAACAATTTAAATGTTAAAGAAGGATTTAAGGTCTCCTAGAACTTTATGATAGGAAACTGTGTAGACTACAATCATCATTGACTGCTTAATCATTTCGTTTTCTTTCGTTCTTCAAAGATGTTATCATGTGTTCAATTTTGAGAAACTTCACCATTAATTGTGGATAAATCATGGAATTTTGACAACTATGATCACGTAATAAGGCACACTTTATAGAGGATTGATGTCTATAATTGTGCTTATGGTTAGCTAACAACGTATTTGCTGCAGAAAGGAATATATTTTGATTAAGTTTGGGGTTTCTAATTCTATGGAGGAGTTCCATTTCTGTATTTCTAGAATATTGGAATCAGCTCTATAGATTTTTGTAATGCACAATATCTGTATTTTACATAAAATGACCGCAACTTAGAGCCTAAAAATCAGAAGAATAATAGTATTATTGTAATTATGAATTTTTTATGCATTAATTAAAAAAAAAAAAACTACCATGAAAGTATGTTTTAGTAATCTCATATTTCAAATTTGAATAGAATCCGAGTGTTTCTACTTCTTGTTAAAAGATGGAAGTACGCGTCCCTTGTTCCATCATATGAATGATTCTATCCAATTGGAAAAGGGTGATAGATTAATACTTATGTAGAAATGTGTGTGACAGGTATAGATGATATTCAGTTCAATTAATTAGGCTATTTTAGGGGTATTTCTAAACCAAAAAGATGTAATGGAAGGTTCCAGAATGCAAGGATTGAATAGTTCTACACATTGTTTCTTTTTAGGACCAATAGATGGTCTTTGCAGCAGAATACCAAATTGTTAATTATCCCCATCATCCACTCATTATGATTTTTATTACTTCATTTCTGTTGCTATTTGGGTACAAAATTCCTATAAAACAGACGCACGTGAACCTGAGGTTCCTTGTTGTCTGGCCACAACTGAATTCATAGGAAATTACAAATTTCACAATAAAAATCACAAATATTTTCTCAGCAAACAATCGTTAATTCAATTACATTTGGGGGTCGGGGGTGGGGGTCGCCAGAGATGCCAAATGTACTCAAATCGGCGAGACAATCAAGTAATTGCACAGTTATTTCATCTAATTTTCAATTACCTTTCAATGAAACTAAATTATAATTGATATGTTTCATGGTATGACATGTATTGTTAGTAAAAACTACGTTGAATAACAATATTGTTACATCAAGAAAGGCATAATAACTCCCTCCTTCCATTACGTCATAACGAGTTTTACTTTACTGCCAACAGATGGCATCAGAGGTACCTTGTGCCAACAAATATAGTCAATTATTTGACGAACACGTGTGTCAAAAAAGTGTGGTAGGAAAGTAGAGGCTAGAAAGGTAGAGGCTAGAGAATTGTCCAACGATCGTTTCCTTATTAGAAATGGATATATTTATCATAAATTAAAGTGAAATTTGCATATGCTATCGAAAGCAACTTGAGTTTACTTATAAAAGTGTTTAGTATTTTCTATCATTATCAGAACACATGGATGGTGGGTAATTTCCCTGTACAAATGACCAAGGTAACAATCATCACCATAGTTAAGGTGGGCGGAACGAGTTTGGGACAGCGCTGCCAAATGGAATTCCCTTGAATGGAGAATATCATTATTTATTACAGATTCAAATCATTTAATGAGTAATAGTTATATGCCAGAAGGTGCATGATAATCGTGTAATTTGATGTTCTTATACTCAGCTTAATCAACAGAGACAAATAGAATAATGAAACAGAAAATGGTCACATTTCTGTGTCTTTGCCAACGCCTGACTGTGTTGCGTCATCCATCTGCGAATTTGTGTTTGTTAATAAGGGCGTTCCAGAGTGTAAATCAGTTATAAAATAAACCTTATCATCATTTCCTTAGATTATGTATGAATGTCAGTAAAGCTGTTTTTTGGTTCAATAAAGGGAGAAATGGAAAGCTTAACAAAAACAATAAGTTGTTGGATGTTAAGAAAGGTTAATGGAGATTCTTTCAAAGTACTCAATAGCATTTTCAAATAATTTACAAATATCCCATGATCCATAAGAATGGGAATAAAGTTTAAGCTGGTCCTTATAGTCAAATGTGTTAAGTATAATTTCATTTACAAACAGTAGTATTCAAAACATGATTTATATTGTTAAAACCACTTGAGTGTAAACGTGTTCGATATTTTACCAAAGAATATT
>NC_090746.1:95999186-96019186 GCF_036898095.1 Palaemon carinicauda
CCAACTGTCTTTTATGGCACAACACCACTATAAGAAACCCGAAGACTGTCTTAAATTTCCATAACGGTCTTAACTCCTCGGGGTCATGGGTGTCATGGTCATCATCATCATCATCATCATCATCATCATCATCATACGAAATCTTAATTGTAATTAACAGGCCAGGTCGTCAACAGTTGGGCAATCAAATGAGCAGTCCAAACAAAATCGTAATACAGGCCAAGTCATCAACAATACATCCACTTTCTGAAAAACTTTGGTCTCTCCAAAGGAGGAATCACGGCCTGCCAAAATAAAAAAGAAAAACACTTATGAACACTCCTAGCTAACAGAACTATCGCACTATAATCAAAGATAAATAATTAATTGTTCCTTTCATTCACAATCCCGACAAGCAAAGATAAACAAAACTGTACTTACTGTCAAAATAATTAAACACTTCCACGCTGGTAAATAATAATGATAATGCAGCATTCAAATCCCAAGAACTGACGCTTACAGCATTCAAATCAAAATAAGCATTCACCCAAGACATTCACCACTGTCGTAACCTAACTAAAAACAAACAAACAATCTCATTTATACCAACAGTCTTTCTCACCACAAACGATCGATACACTAACTACTTCTCTCTCTCTCTCTCTCTCTCTCTCTCTCTCTCTCTCTCTCTCTCTCTCCTCTCTCTCTCTCTCTCTCTCTCTCTCTCCTCCCTCTCTCTCTCTCACAGGATTTGGCAAAAAAAAAAAAAAAATAAAAAAAAAAATTAATCCTCCACATTCCTCCCCCCTTACTTTGCCAAATCCATCTCACACCCAAACTTACAATATTTTTTTCATTACCCAGTCGCCAGTCGGGAATGGGACCTCTACTCCGAGTAACTGGGCCCCCATATACTCTTTCATTCACTTCTTCCATATCACAATCATTCGCTATATGAACACTATTCCTATTTAAATCCCTATCACCTAATATATCATGTACAATGCCATCTACCTCGTTCTCATCTGGCCCTAAAATCTCACTTATTTCTGTCAGCAATTCATCCATTTCATCAAAACCATTTTCTACTTCAATAAAAGATTCATTCATACTAATCATTCTCCTATCTCTCATTCTTGCATTCGTCATCCTTTCTTTTACATCTAATGGAAAAACCACACACACGATAGGTATCATTCATACTCAGCCATGATTCATCTGTATTAACCCTGGATAGGTACGGTGGGTCGTTTGCGACCCCGAGCGTCAAAAAAAAAACAGGTTTTTCTCACGTGACTCACCCCCGTGACTGAATTTGTGGGTGATCGACCTGCAGGAGGTGTCTCCCCTACACGCTCTAGTAGTGTCCAGATGTGCATTGCTGTAGCTGTACTCCTTCCCCGATTTCTGAGACGCGTCGGGGTCGTTCGCGTCCGAGTTTACCCTTCTAGGGTAGTTTGCATAATTATCAAAGTTATTACGTATTATGAAATTGTCGTAGAATGGTGCAACTTGTATAGGTTATCAGTTGTGGAAAGTCTTGGTGGATTGTTTGGCTACCATGTGCATGTTTTTTTTTTTAGTTAAAATGTCGTTCATCACCACGAGGACCATTTTACCGCGAGTGCCCCTTTTTCATTTTTTTTCATTTTTTTGCCAAGTCATTTTTCCGTAAGATATTGCCAAATAGTGTCGTAAAACTTTTGCTTGTTTAGTGTTGGAAAGTGTGTCTAGATGATCTGGCTACCCATGCATGACTTTGTTTTTGTCAGAATCGACGTAGTTATTGGTATATTGGGTATTTAACTGCGGTTACCAATTTCTGTTTTTTTTTCAATATTTGTAAAAATTACTACGTAGTAAGGAATTGCCGTATATTATTCATTTTTTTTTCATGTTTATGTGTTAGAAAGTGTGCCTTGATGGTTGGGCTAACACGTGCATGTCTTTTTTTTTATCTGAGATGTCGTATATTAGAATGTCGGGCATTTTACCGCGAGTGTCCCTTTTTCATTTTTTTTCATTTTTTTGCCAAGTCATTTTTCCGTAAGATATTGCCAAATAGTGTCGTAAAACTTTTGCTTTTTTAGTGTTGGAAAGTGTGTCTAGATGATCTGGCTACCCATGCGTGATTTTGTTTTTGTCAGATACGACGTAGTTATTGGTATATTGGGTATTTAACTGCGGTTGCCAATTTCTGTTTTTTTTCAATATTTGTAAAAATTTACTACGTAGTAAGGAATTGCCGTATATTATTGATTTTTTTTCATGTTTATGTGTTAGAAAGTGTGCCTTGATGGTTGGGCTAACACGTGCATGTCTTTTTTTTTATCTGAGATGCCGTATATTAGAATGTTGGGCATTTTTCCGCGAGTGCCCCTTATTATTTGTTTTGCATTTTTTTGCTTAGTCATGTTACCGTAAGGAATTGGCAAGTAGTGTCGCAAAACTTATATTTTTATAGTGTTGGAAAGTGTTTCTAGATGATCTGGCTACCCATGCCTATTTTTTTTTTAGCCAGATATGGCGTATATATAAGTATGTGTTCGATTTTCCTGTGATTGCCATTTTTTCGTTTTTTCCCATTTCTTTCAAAATTACTACGTACTAAGGAACTATCACAGAGTAATATTTCATTTATATGTTTATTTGTCGGAAAATATACCTTGATGGTTTGCCTAGCACGTGGCTGAAATTTTTTTTTCTGAAATGCCGTATATTAGAATGGCCATTTTTCCACGAGTGCCCCTTTTTATTTGTTTTGCATTTTTTTGCTTAGTCATGTTACCGTAAGGAATTGGCAAGTAGTGTCGCAAAACTTATAATTTTATAGTGTTGGAAAGTGTTTCTAGATGATCTGGCTACCCATGCCTATCTTCTTTTTTTAGCCAGATATGGCGTATATATAGGTATGTGTTCGATTTTCCTGTGATTGCCATTTTTTCGTTTTTTCCCATTTCTTTCAAAATTACTACGTACTAAGGAACTATCACAGAGTAATTATTCATTTAGATGTTTATTTGTCGGAAAATGTGCCTTGATGGTTTGCCTAGCACGTGGCTGAATTTTTTTTTTCTGAAATGCCGTATATTAGAATGTTAGCCATTTTTCCTCGAGTGCCCCTTATTATTTGTTTTGCATTTTTTTGCTTAGTCATGTTACCGTAAGGAATTGGCAAGTAGTGTCGCAAAACTTATATTTTTATAGTGTTGGAAAGTGTTTCTAGATGATCTGGCTACCCATGCCTATCTTTTTTTTAGCCAGATATGGCGTATATATAGGTATGTGTTCGATTTTCCGGTGATTGCCATTTTTTCGTTTTTTCCCAATTCTTTCAAAATTACTACGTACTAAGGAACTATCACAGAGTAATGATTCCTCTAGATGTTTATTTGTCGGAAAATTTGGTTTACTTTTTTTTTGATTGAATATCATCAAATTTTTTTAGCTAAAATATTGTTTTACATTTTTTTTTTTCGATTTTATTTCCCTTCAAAAAAATTTTTTTGGGTCAGAATTTTAATTTTATAGTCGTAAAATAATCGACAATTATCCAGCAACCCACCATACAATTTTTATGCATATCCAATAATAATTAGATTAGTAAATAACACCTTGAAATTGACATACCCTTCCTACATTTCAAGTGGCAGATTAGGGAGTCTGAGTCAGTGTGGTTGGCGGCCATTTTGTGGACATATCCGAAGCGTAAGCTGCCCTATCTATATATATTCTTGTTCCCTATAGAATTTGTGATATTTTGGTATATTTTTACCTGCATAAATATCATATTATATATTAAATATATGTATTTTTTTACGGAATTTCTAAGTACTCAAAAAATTACCTTTAGATATGGCCCCTGATATAAATGTAATTTACAAAATAATGAAGATTTTTTTACATATTTCTATTTTAGGATAACATATGTTTATTCCCTAAAAAAATTAGCCACTTCCTATTTCATTTGGGTACCCAAAAAAATTCATGAAATTTGGACAAATTTTTTTGGCCAAAAAAAGTTACCCTTTTTTTCTCATTTCAGATCTTCACCTCCATGGGTCTGACTTCATCCAAAATACATCAAGATGTGTCCTAAACATTCAAGAATCAATTCCTAAAAGGATTTGTGTATATATGTATAAACTTTTTTTTTATGAATTTTTATGTCAGGTCTTTTTTTTTTTTCTACTTAATTTTTTAAAATATTTATAATAAATAGTTTTTCTGCAGATGAGTAGTATTTATCTATACAGTTGTTTTAAGCATTCATTGAAGTTTTTTTTGGCAAAAGAAAAAAGGAGGTTACTGCAAAAACTGATTTTTCAAGAATTTTTTTTGGCGTCGGGGTCGTTCGCGTCCGAGTATACCCTTAAAGGGGTGTCCGAGGACCGTACCTATCCAGGGTTAATACATTTATCTTCCACACTCACTTGTACATTTACACCCTTGTCATGCTTATTCAGATTCTTACCTATACCTATAAATTTCCCTTGCACTTTCTCCTCGCTTAAAACTTTCAAACGCCTCTTTTTCCTATATTCAACTAACACTAATTGTTTACTTTCTAGCCCTAACTTCTCATGCATACTAGGTTCATACTTACTCATTTCCATCCAATTATTCATCCCATTCTCACGAACATTGATCCTATTCCTTCTACACACACAGGAGGACTCACCCAGTTGAACCCTCTCACACTCTAGTTTCCCGAACATCCTGGCTGACTTAATCCCTTCTTCCAACATACTCTAGCTACATGCCCATCTACACCATATTCAGTACACTTACCCCGCGGCTCCTTGCACATTCTAGCATAATGACCATCCTTACCACAATTACCACAAATCACATTCATACAATTACTACGACATCCACTCGCTATGTGCCCAGTCATACCACACCGAAAACACTTAACCTCTTTCCCTTTCTTGCACTCACAAATTCTATGTCCTACCTCACCACATCCAAAACAAGCACCTAGAGCCCATCTACATTCATTCTTCTTATGGCCTACTTTCCCACACCTATAACACTTTTCATCACGGACACAGCTATCTGACATACCTCGATGTGCACTCACACTCCTATCCTTATTGCGCCAATTACCTTGCCTAAATCCTTCATTTGTCCATACAGGTATACCCACATTACTCGCCCTAACACTCCTATCTACTACATTATCAGCTACCCTCATTGGTCCTCTCAAAATTGCGTCCTTATAACTACCAAATTCTATTACACTTTCTTCCATTCCAGCTCTTACACTCACAGATTTACTTTCTTTCACACATCTATCTAACTCGTCATCCTCAACTATCTCTAAAATATCATCCCATGTCAATCTCTCTTGCGTCCACCTCATTTTCTCCTTGCGTTTCAAATTAATAAACTCAGCAACATTCTCACGTACAGTAGCCAAAAACTTCCTCATTAACTCCTTATTCTCATTTATACCTTCATCCCCATACTCCTTCCTAGCTAAAGTTTCCAACCTACATACATACATTGATATTGTTTCTCCTGCATTCATCCTTGCCTCATCAAAATCATTCTTGCGCTTATACCTAACACTCCCTTTTATACGTTTTACCTGCTCAATTATTCTCTTTTTCACACTTTCATAATCAACGTCTCCTACACTCATTATCACTCCATACATCGTCAACAAATACCCAGTCAAATATTCTCCTAACTCCCGAGCCCAAACTCTCTTACTATCACCATACTTATCCTGACAATACCTCTCATACTCCTTGAAAAATTCATATACATCCCTACTACTATGCTCATTGAACCTTTCACACCGAGGTACCTCTCTCATAAACACAGTCTTACACACATCACGTTCATTCTCACTGCTATCATCACTGCTACCTCCCTTCTTGATTCCTACTTCCTCGCTAGAATATAAGGAATCTAATTCCACAGTCATACTCCTATCCTTGATCATACTCTTCCTAGCCCTTTTCTTACTCACAACTTTCACCCATTCACGATCATCCTTGCTATCATCCTAACACTTCTTCCTCTCTTTCTTCACATCACTTTTACCTTTCCTTTCATCTTTCCTCTCACCTTTCTGTTCATCCTTACTATGCCTAATTCCCTTATCTTCAATCTCACTATCACTATTACTATCACTATCACTTCCTTTCCCATTATCACCTACCTTAACCTTCTCTTCCACTATCAACCCATTCCCCGTAGCAGAGGCCACTCCTCCGACTGCGCCTTCACCCATGAAAGTTTTCATCATTCCCATTACTCTCCCCATCATAGCTTCCATTCTTTTCTCCATTCGTTCTTCATTCTCTCGCATCCTCATCTCAACACCCTCTTCCACTCTCTCTACAGTTCCTTGAATTTCCCTCAGTTTCCTATATATCTCCTCATTCTCACATCTTAACCACTTATTCTCTTGCAACAACTTCTCCTCTCGCTCCTTACTCAGCCGCAATTCGTCCCTCAGTAACTTTAACTGTTCTTCCATTTTCACTCTTATATTTAATTTCTTAACCTAATTCAGTCCTTCGTCAAAGAGTCCAGCTTCAATCCCACCTCGGCTGTCCCTGTTCGGGCGCCAAAATAATGTGGCGGCATGTTGTAAAACAACCCACACACCCTTGATCACTCTAACAGACAATTGTCTCCACAAAACAAACTTTCCCCTTACGTAATCAACTGGACTCTTGGACAAAAGGACAAAAAACAAAACAAAACATAACCTTAAAATTATATTTCCTAATACCACAATACTTAACATGGAACCATTAACAATCAAAATAATAATCACACTTACAACTAATCATAAACTTCACACTAAATATACAATAACCACCATTCAAATAATCAACAAAACCCCTAACAAAACTTATATCAACCGCACACCAACAACCAAATAAATATCTGTGTTCATATATATTTTATAAACACCAACACTGTCTATACACACAAGCCAACTGTCTTTTATGGCACAACACCACTATAAGAAACCCGAAGACTGTCTTAAATTTCCATAACGGCCTTAACTCCTCGGGGTCATGGGTGTCATCGTCGTCGATATCATCATCATCATCAGCATCATCATCATCATCATACGAAATCTTAATTGTAATTAACAGGCCAGGTCGTCAACAGTTGGTCAATGAAATGAGCAGTCCAAACAAAATCGTAATACAGGCCAAGTCATCAACAATACATCCACTTTCTGAAAAACTTTGGTCTTTCCAAAGGAAGAATCATGGGCTGCCAAAATAAAAAAGAAAAACACTTATGAACACTCCTAGCTAACTGAACTATCGCACTATAATCAAAGTTAAATAATAAATTGTTCCTATCATTCACAATCACGACAAGCAAAGATAAACAAAACTGTACTTACTGTCAAAATAATTAAACACTTCCACGCTGGTAAATGATAATAATAATGCAGCATTCAAATCCCAAGAACTGACGCTTAAAGCAGTCAAATCAAAATAAGCATTCACCCAAGACATTCACCACTGTCGTAACCTAACTAAAAACAAACAAACAATCTCATTTATACCAACAGTCTTTCTCACCACAAACGATCGATACACTAACTACTTCTCTCTCTCTCTCTCTCTCTCTCTCTCTCTCTCTCTCTCTCTCTCTCTCTCTCTCTCTCTCTCTCTCTCTCTCTCTCTCTCTCTCTCTCTCTTTCTCTCTCTCTCTCACAGGATTTGGCAAAAAAAAAAAAAAAAAAAAAAAAAAAATCATCCTCCACACCGCACTAAAGAGTACTTTAAAGAGCCAATAAGATGCTTCCGGTGTCAGATGTTTGGCCACCACAAAATCCGCTGCAAAGGTCCGGAGATTTGTGGAGTGTGCAGCAGCAGACAGCTCCCTACTGCCCACTGTATAGCCAGGCACAAGGCAGGTCACAAAACCACCGCCCGCTGCCAAAAGTGTGGAGGATCCCATCATGCCTGGCATGACATATGTCCCCACAGATTTCAGCGTATTGCAGACCGCCAGGGAGCAAACCACCAATACAACCTCCGCCCACGTCAGCAACGTCGAACGCAGCCACCTCCAATCAAACACAACCCTCCACCATCCAACAACATCTCCCAACAAAATCCTAACCCTTCCAGACATGCCATTCCTGAACCTTCCTCTCCACCAGCTCCCCATCAAGCACCCAAACCTAAACCTCATCGTCCTCCCAAACCTCCTCCTAAGGCAAAACGATCCCAAACCCATACTCCTCGCAGTCCCTCACCTTTAAGATTTACCTCTCCAACCAATTCTCCCACTGCCACCTAGCCAAAAAAACCTACCTCATCCTTCTCCGCACCTGTAACTCACACACCCAGCATTTCCCACTTCTTAAAAGAATTCCCCAACCTACCTAGCTCCACCGTCACAAGTAACCCAAGCACCTCATGCCCCTCCAAATGTCCTCCAATCATTGACAGCGATGAGTACGACCTTTCTGCTTGCCCTATGGATGCTCTGCTAGCAGCCATCAGCAATATCCTTCGCAACTTCTTGCGATCCCGCAAAATTAAATTTACACAGGAGTCTCTTGTTGACTTCGTGTTTGACAACGCTGCCCGGGAATTAAGATCTCAATTCCCTTCACAGATCCTCCTGCAAATGAACCTAATAAAACGACTTGTAACAATCAAAACACTCAAGTGAAAGTGCTCCAATGGAACGTTTGCGACTTCGAAAAAAGTTTGCATTCCTCCAATCTCAAACCTCAGTGCAAGACCCAGACATTATCATACTGCAAGAAATTCTGCTTAATGAGAACATACCATTTGCGTCCCCAAGATACAAAGTGTACACAACATACCTATTACCAATGACAAGAGGACTAACCACCCTTGTCAAAAGCAGCATCCCCTCCAAACTACGACCAAGCATATACTGTGGGACAGAGGCAGAGACTCTCAATGTCCAGATATCTCTACTAACCACGACGCTAACAGTCTACAACATCTACAAGTCCCCAACAAAAAGCATCAATGCAGAGGCACTCTTCGCAGCAGCCTCTGACGATGACTCAATTATTGCAGGCGACTTCAACGCTCATCACCAGTTCCTGAATTCAATATTAGAAACAAATCAATCAGGCAGATACTTGCATGCCCTATTGCAAGAATATCCTGATGTAGCACTGCTCAACAACGTCAAAGAAGCCACCCATCTAAAAGGAGGTCGCCTAGATCTCACCTTCCTCTCCAGTGCCATTCAAAGAGGAGGTAAATGGCAACTACATCCAGTACTAATTAGTGATCACCTTGCCATTGAAGTTGAACTCGAATTGGAGAAATACCCCCTCCTCCTCCACCCTCAAAAAAGTGGAACCCAGAGTTTGCTAACTGGGAAAAATTCGAAACAACTATGACAGAGTGGGCTCGGGAATACATCAAAAACCCTCACAATGATATTTCCACCCTATCAACCAACTTCAGCAAACAACTAGAGGGAGCAGCCAGTGTTTCCATGCCACAAAAAAAGAACTCTGAAAAGAAACATGTTGATGCCTGGTACTATAACAGTTGCATCAAAGAAATGAATGCCAGAATAAACAAGACCAGATAATTTCTCAGGAGACAGAACAGATGAGCTACATAATTTACTTGTGGAGATCATCAAACATTCTGTACAAGTATCACTGGTAGTAAAAATAGACAAATGGTACTCATGGTGACACGAGGTCAACTTCAGCATATCCCTAGCCAAGATATGGGGCTGGTTTAACAAAGTCTCTGGGAAGTATAGTATACCCAGAGTCACACACCCAGACCCATTAACTGAAGCCAAGAGGATTGCTAACAACTTTGCTGACAGAGCAAAAAGCACCCATCTACCTCTGCAAACTATTAACAGGCAGAGAACACTACTCACAATCAGGAACATCATAAAAGCCACCTGCAATATGGTAGATGATACTGATCACCCCTACACCATGGAGGAACTTAACACGGCCCTCGCAAAAGGCAGGAAGGACACTGCACCTGGAGCCAACCTCATCACATACAGCATGCTGAGGAACATGGGAAACTATGCCTAATCGGTCTACTTGCATTTGATTAACAGGACACACACGGAAAGACTACGTCCAACCACATGGAACCAGCAGGACACCAAACCAATTCCAAAATCCAAGGAGCCAGACATCTACCGACCAATAGCTTTGATAAGCTGTACAGAGAAAGTAGCTGAGAGGTACTCAACAGACTGCAGTGGAAAATAGGCCAACTACAGCAACGCCTCTATGCCTAGAGAAGCGGCATAGGCACCCAAGAATGCATTACAGATATCCTCTCAACAATTAATGACAAAAAAGCCTTTGTCATATTCCTCGATTTCGAGAAAGCCTTTGAGCTAAAAGCTATACTCTTCACACTTGTTGTAAAAAGAGTTAAAGGACACTAACTGGCCTGGACTCGAAACTACACACTGAACCGAGAAGCCAGAGTAACTTTCCAAGGAAAAACCACTGAGTTCATCCCCCTAGAAAACGGTACAACATCATGAGGCATACTAAGCCCCTACCTTTTTAATTTATTAATGGAGAACTTAGCCACTTTAAACCTCCCAAATGGGGTGGAAATTTTCATATATGCCGACGATATATGCATAGTATGTCCACATAAAGCTCATGCAAGAAATGTCACTCAAAAAGCACTTGACATGGTCCAAGCCAAATGCAATGAACTTGGCCTAAAGCTCAACACCAACAAAGCAAAAGCAATGGCTATAAGACATTCGCAAAACCCTCAGAACTTTACACTGAGGGGTGAAGGCATCAAATAGGTGAGTCAATTCATGTACCTTGGGGTAATCATTAGCAAAACCCTATCGCCAGCCAATGAAGTAACCTACCTCAGAGAGAAGGCAAATATTCGTCTGTCAGCCATGAAACGAATGACCTCCCTAAAACAAGGAGTATCAAATAACCTCCTAAGACTGTTTTATCTACAAGCAATTCGATCCCACATCGATTATGCAGCACCCACACTCACTGCATTGACTGACACTCAAAAAGCATCATTAGAAGTAGTCCAAAATAATGCCATGAGACTCATTCCAACCTAATTCCCCTGCCAGCTAGGTTGACATTAGGAACAGCAGTATTATATTCAAGTCAATCATCGCAGATAGAAAAAGCCCACTCAACAATAAAATAAAAAGGCTTCTACCTCTCACTGAAGAACTGGATCCGCCAGATTCCCACGCAAAGAAACTACTGGATACACTCAGGAGGATGCAGATGCAAAATGAGGCTCACAAAACCAAGGGACAACAAAAGCAGGATGGAAACAGCCATCCTGCGCCTTGGGTTCATGATCCTATCAAACACAACTTCACCATCCTACCAGCAGCAAGCAAGGCTCTCTGCACACAAGAGCAACTCACTGAAGCTGCAAAAATGCAATCAGGAATACACCTGTGCCTCACACCTCCTATACTGATGGATCAGTAGACCGTGCAATCCCCGCAGCTGCTGCTGCAGTTATCTCTACATCAGGATATAAAGAAAACTAGAGACTTTCCAACCACGCTTCCACACTGCAAAAAGAACGAGTGGCCATTGCAAAAGCTCTAGAACACTCTGCCAACCAACAAGAAGGGAACACAACGATCCATACCGACTCCAGAGGTGCCCTTCTGGCCCTCAGCAACAAGGAACCTACAGAGAATGTTTACCTTATCACTGCAATTCAATTCTTAGCCTTGCTCCACCAAAGCAGCAACAGGCAAGTTACCTTGAATTGGATTCCAAGCCACATAGTAATCTCTGGCAACGACGAGGCCGATCACCTAGCCAAGTCGGCCTTAATGTGCTAAACCATTAGCATTACCCCACAACCTTCATTAAAAACCATCAAGAATCAAATGGCTGCCTACTGCAACATCCAAAAGACTAGTGAAGTAAGGAGAGCCTTCTGCAAAGTGGTATATTGAAGCTACAAACATTACCACACCCAATTGTAAGACAAATACCTCGCCAGGATGCAGCAATCATCTGCAGACTGTGACTGGGATATTTATGCAACTGGAAAATTATCTTAGGTAATGACGAAGACCCTGCAGCACAGCATAGACCAATAAGACCATGCCAGTACTGTAATCAAGACACAGAAGAACCTCTACAGCACTATCTACAGCAATGTCAGGAAACAAGCCTACTTCGGCAGGATCTTAATCCCAACAATCCTGCAACTGCAACAGCAATTGTCAAACACATAATTGACAATCATAACACCCTCTCAGCCTTTCTCCGCAGCTACCCTCCACCGTTGCAACAACGCCAACCAGCAATCTAAGCGGCAATTCAAAAGAAACCTTCTTATTTCCACTGCTATTTCAATGTTGGGAGCAGAACGATTGTTGGTGGCTGAGGGCAACAACTTGTACTCCTTATAAGGAGACAGTTTTGTCTTCCCATCCTGATTTTGGCTTATATGACCGTATATGTTTCCTTATCAGGGGAAAGCAATATGTGTCCTGTCAAACTGGATATTACTGGGCTTGAGTTATTTGTCATGAAAGTCGGAAATGGTGATATCTTGTATGATTGCCAGGCATCGGATGAATCAAAGGGAATTGTAATCAAAATCCTGTAATTTTCAACGCTTACTGTAATTAGGCTGTAATAAAATTCTAATCTATGTGCGTCTAACAAAGGAAAATAACCTATTATCTGCCGTCCGTTCTCCAGAATTAACGGTAAGTCTTTTATCGGCAACAAATGCGGTGAGAGAACACCTTTCGTCGCTAACGTAATAGCTTCCACATAGTCTTTTGATTTCTCAATGAAATGTGCAATTTTATTATGGATATGATCTAGTTTTGAATTATAATACGTTAACGTTGCCAGCAAGTCTTGTACTTCCATAATCTGACTGATATTACTAAAATGTTCGTTCACCAAACTCATAATTTGATCGATTGAAGTTAACTGATTCCTTAGTTCTGATAAAACTAATTCGTTTTCCTGTGTTAAAAACTCAATTTTCTTATTTTGATTACTAATTTTAAGACAATTTGAAATCCCTAAGCCTAAACTTGCAACAGATCCAAAGATGTTTAGTGCAGCAAAAATAAATGGGTTACGTTTTTCAAGGTTAGTGTGTCTTACTGTCCACATCAAAAGGTCCCGAGCCAAAGATTCTGCCTCGTAAGTCTTATTTTGCAAGTCGTGGGATAGCATCTCTGCCACTTTTGAAAATTAGTCTGACCTTGCGAGTTCTGGCTAGATGGCCCAGGATCAGAGTTATTTGAAGCACTATTGGTTTGTTTTTGATTTTGAACTGCAGTGACGTTTGGCTGTTTCTTCTTATTGAACTGAGGATTTTTCTTTTTATTTCCATAGGGAACTGACTGTGGAATTGACTGTGGATTTCTAGGATTTTGTTGTTGATTACGCGAGTAGCATCAACTATATGAATGAGTTGAACTATTATGTAACGAACAATATCGCGTTTTGCAGTCTGCGATTAAGTGACCTTGACGTTTGCAATTATACCACGTCATTCCTGTCACTTGACTATTATTAACTACGTTTACTTGTTGTGGCTTAGTTTAATTTTTTGCAAAAACTTGTGTAAACAAGGGATCAAGATCAGTACACTTAGATATGTGTTTCTTTATCTGTTTAAACACATCCAATTCTCTACTTTCGGGCGTTAACTTTTTATCAAAACACTGCACTAAAGCTTCTGGCAACATAAGTGTCATGCATGTTAAATACATTATCGTAAGAAATCTTTCACGGAGATGTTATCTCTAGTAACCCAAGTGGAATTACCAAAAATATCTTGATACTCGTTTAGCCTATCGGCAATGAGAGCTGCTCTCTCTATGATATTAAGCCGAGTCAAAGGGGCTTAATTAACGGATTTTGAGCGAAGCGAAAAATCTATTTTTGGGTGAAATGGCCATGTCGTCCTGATGGAAGTTCCTAAAGGGTAGGTTCCTTGGGTATATATAACTACGGCGATATTCCCAAAGAATTTACCTTAAGGGACCCAGAATTCTAACTCTTGGAGCAAATATCCCTAATAAAAGAACCAGGGATATCGCGAAATATCAGAGGACGTATTCTTGACACGCCTCATAGCAATCTGCACCCCGAACAGAGTTAACACTTCGAAGGGGTCAATTGGCAAGAAAACGAAAACGAGAAAGAAAGGAGAGCCGATCGCAAGGTATCTCTCCTCTCCCGTTTCGTAAGCGTGCATTGCGCTGCTCACGGCGCCATCTGTATTCCTTGTAGCGGTACACGAGGTGCTACAGATACTGTATGTAGGGAGGGGACCTACAGCCCTTTAGAAGAAAGGGAAGGGCAGGTCTATCAGGACGACATGGCCATCTCACCCAAAAATAGATTTTTCGCTTCGCTCAAAATCCGTTTTTTGGGCTCAAGCCATGTCGTCCTGATGGAAGTATACCAGAGCATTACTGTATCTGTGGATTCTCAAAACGTGCCGTACTCCCCGAAGGTATTTCCCGGCCAACTAAACCTAGAGACCTAAGATGTTACCGTCATACATCTTTTCAACTAACCATAGACCATGTTAGTGCTTCCTGCTCCCTACAGGGAAGAGTCATACTAGACTCTGGAAAAGTCTCGAAGAGTACATATGAATAACAGACAAGCCAATATAGTGGTCTCACCCTATATCATGTAAAGCATAGTTTGTAAAGAACCACTGAGTTAATATGAAATATCGACCAGTTCCCCGTTCAATACTGGATTGGACAAAGGTTTATATCCGAGTAGGAGGAAAACTTGCATATCCGCCACCGTCCCCTTAGAGCATGGAGTCCTCCCGCCAAGGGAAAGCATAAACTAATGCAAAGAATGCTTGCATAAAGGAAAAATCTATTAGAATTATCCCAGATAAATATACATAGAAACGTGATGCTAAATTATTTCAAATAAATTGACACAGGTGAAGGAGACGCAAGGTTTACAAGAACTAGTTTATTGACAAACAATAAATAAAACAGGTTAAACAACCATTATATATATATATATATATATATATATATATATATATATATATATATATATATATATATATATATATATATATATATATATATATATATATATATATATATATAGCCTCTATATATATATATATATATATATATATATATATATATATATATATATATATATATATATATATATATATATATATATATATATATATATATATATATATATATATATATATATAAGAGGAGGATAACCAATAAATAAGCATAAGCATGATAGTAAACAGAAAACTTGTTTATCTGAAAGAAAAACATTAGCACCACTTTTAACATACCGAGGTATCAAAATCATAAAAGTCTGTATTACTAATCAGTTACATTAGCGTTGGAAACACTCGGCACACATGTCTGCACTTATGCTAGGTTCACCATTGAATGTGGAACAGTCAATGTGGGCAACCCAGTGCCCTAACACTTATTTTGTAGAACAGTTCGTAACTACACACTCACCCCGGAATTAATCGTCCCAATTAAATCCACTGTTCCTCACAGAGTTAAACAGCAGGGTTAACGACACTACCCACTGCTACCAAAGACCTCTTTAGTTGCTCCACTTGCTTCGCATAGTGACGAAAGAACACTCTGGAAGACTTCCAGCCAGTGTATGAACGAAGATGTTCGAAATCAATACAATTAAAGAAATTTAAGGATGAGGCAACTTTCCTCGGATCGTGACCTGCGGGTGTACTGTCTGGATCCGCTCTGCGAATAAAATAGGTGATTTTCGCCCTAAGTTGTTTCAGCGATAAATTTGAGCCTGATGTTTCTCCCCTGAATAGTTGACCACCCCTGAAGTCTGAAGTTCTACGAAGATAGACCTTTAGGCATTCCATTTGACATAGAGATGAATCTTCTTTCAGAGGGCAGATTCTCCAGGGACCCCACCTGTTGGTGGGTAACTCGTTCTTGGCGAGAAACGTAGGATCCGGAAACAGGTTCAGTTCTCCCCCATCCAAGAACTGAACACGACCCTCCTCTCTTGAGAGGGCTACAATTTCACTAACCCTGGCCCCCGACGCGAGTGCAAACAGGAAAATAACTTTTTGGGTCAAATCCTTTAAAGCACACTCCTCATTGTTCAACAGCAAAGCGAAATGAAGAACTTTATCTAAAGACCATGAAATGGGCTTTGGAGGTGCTGATGGTCTGAGCCTAGCACAGGCTTTCGGAATCTTATTAAAAATATCGTTAGAGAGGTCGACCTGGAAGGCATATAAAATGGGTCTTGTCAAAGCAGATTTACACGTTGATATTGTGTTGGCTGCTAACCCTTGACCATGGAGGTGGATGAAGAGAGACAAGCAGAAGTCCGTCAAGATCTTTTGCGGATTCTTTGCCTTGACAAAGGCCACCCATTTCCTCCATGATGACTCATATTGCCTTCTAGTAGATTTGCACTTATATTCCTCTAGGAGGTCTATACTGTCTTTCGAAATCCCGAAACGTTTTCTCACCGCTAGGGAGAAAAAATCATGAGCTGTAGGTTCTGGGTTTTCTGTGATGAAGCGCAGACAGTCGACTTCTGAACTCGCTGGGTCAGAACTGGATCTGGTAACGGCAGAAACTTCAGCCGTAGTTCCAATGCCAGAGGGAACCACACGCTGTTCGGCCACTTGTGAGCCACTATTGCCGCTACTCCCTTGAAAGATCTCAGTTTGTTGAGGTCCCTCAATAGAAGGTTGTGAGGAGGGAACAGGTAAATCTTGGACCATCTGTTCCAGTCGAGGGACATGGCGTCCACTGCTTCTGACAAGGGATCCTCGTACGGGGACACTTAAAGGGGTAACTTGTCTTTCGTCGCAAAGAGGTCTATCCGCAGTTCTGGGACTTGACTCAAGATAAAGGAGAATGATCCTGCGTCTAGGGACCATTCCGACTCTATCGGCGTGAACCTGGATAGAGCGTCCGCTGTCACATTGCGGACTCCTTGAAGGTGAACTGCCGACAGTTACCACTTCTTCTTTTCCGCCAGTCGAAAGATGGCCAACATCACCTGGTTGAGTGGCGGTGACCTCGATCCTTGTCGATTCAAGCACCTCACAATCACCTCGCTGTCCAGCACCAACCTTATGTGGATCGAGCGACGAGGGGAGACTTTCTTCAAGGTAAGGAGTACTGCCAATGCTTCCAGAAAGTTTATGTGAAATGTCTTGAATAGATTGGACCAAGTCCCTTGGGCCTTCTTCCGATGAGAAGGACCTCCCCGCCCCTCCTTTGAGGCGTCTGTGTGAATAGTCAACGAGGGGGGAGGTGGCTGAAGAAGTACCAACTTCTTTAGTTGCCTGACTTGGGAGCAAGGCCTGAGAAGCGTACGTAGACGAAGCGGAACTGGTCTTCTCAGATCTCTTCGCGCGTTTGATGCATAACTTCTCCAAACTCCGGTTGCATCCTTTAGCTGTGCTCTTAGCACCAGGTCTGTTACTGAAGCAAACTGGAGAGAACCCAGCACTCTCTCCTATTCGCGTCTTAATATCCTTTCGGAATCCAGAAGTCTCTTGACAGAACCAGCTATCTCCTTCCTCTTCTTCGCTGGGATGGAGAGTTGGCGTGACACTAGGTCCCACTGGAACTTTTGAGATGGAAAAATCGAGGCCACGGGGGTGGAGTGCTGTACCAGCTCCAACCCAATCCATTCTTGAGTAGGCTGTGGGCCCAGGGATCGAAGGTCCACCGATCCCGAAAATTCTGAAGTCTCCCTCCTACCGGTATCATCTCACTTTGGCTGCTTTTGCCCTGAGGCCTTGCCTCCTTGACCGTGACCCCCCCTGAATCCCCTCCCCCTTGAGCGGCATCTAGACGAACCTCTGGCTGCTCCTCTAGGCTTCGCTCGAAAAGTAGTCGACTGCCCTTCGAACGCTGGGTTAAATGCCGGAGACTGCGTCGACACGGCTTGAGGTACCAACTGGTACGTGGTCGGGGTTTGTGCCACCATCTAGGGCACTGTAGGCATAGGAAGTTGCTGTTGCTGCTGCTGTCTGGAATGGCTTGGCTGGCCGGGAGGGTAGCCTAGTCTTCTTAGTCATCCTCTTTTGTTGGGGACCCTCATCCGGGGAAGACTTTCTCTTGAGAGATAGGTCCCACTTCTGTAGAAGGTTTCTATTCTCCGTGGCGGCCTTATCTACAACCTCCTTGACCGCTTCACTAGGGAAGAGGTCTTTGCCCCAAATGTTGGAGGAGATTAGCTTCCTTGGCTCGTGCCTCACCGCAACCGAGGCGAACACGAACTCCCTACAAGCCCTCCTAGCTTTGACGAAGCTATAAAGGTCCTTCGTCACTGTGACTAGGTGTGTCTTAGCCACTACCATGAACATTTCATGGACCTTGGGGTCACTTGCCATTGTCTCTAGAGTCGTTTGATGAGACATTGAGGCAGCAAGTCTTTCTTTTGTCTCAAGCTCCCTTCGCAAAAGAAAGTCAGACAGCTTGGGGAGGTTCTCACCGAACTGACGTCCGGCAATATCAGCCTCCAACTGCCCGACTGAGAAGGTAAGATGGACGTCCTTCCCGTCCTTGTGGTCCATGGGTAGGGCCAAAGAAAGATGTTTACACTCCTCCAAGGAGGGGCATGGCTTACCTGCCTCGACTGCTTTCAGTACAGCCGTAAACCCTTTCTGCATAAAGGGGACGGCTCTAGAAGGAGAGGACACAAAGGAAGGGTGCTTCTTACTCAAAGCAGGTACCTTTGAGTTTGTGAAGCCCCTCTCTTTCATCGAGCTTGACAGTAAAGCTTGAGCCTTAGCGTGGTCCAAAACTATGACCTCCTTCAGCTCCGTTTCTTCCTTTGAGGCTGGTTCCTTCCTTAGACGGACATAACAGTCTGGATACGACTCCTTGCTGGGCCAGAATTCCACCTCCTCAAGGGGGACTGAGCCCAACTTCTCCGATATGACGATTTTTCCCGTCGTCATAGGCATGTGCTCAGCATACTTCGAAGGGTTGGCATCTGAGCACAAGGGAAGGTCTTTCACGCTGAGCTTCTTCTGGCGCCCACGTGATGCTGCAAGTCTCCGCATCTCGAGCTTCATTGCAGCAGCCTTCTCATTATTTTCCCTTTGCATCTGTTGGATCATTCCAACGATGGAGGAAAGGGTCTTTCCCAGCTCATCTGGGAGAGAGGACGATGTTGAGGGAATAGGTTCAGGGGCCTGAACCGGAGTAGCCGACACCTCGTCGACCTCTTCCTCTTCATTGTCTGGAGCCTGCTCTTCATCCTGGTCTTCTGCCAGAAGGTCATCTTCCAGACGCTCGGACACCTCCGACATCCTATCGTCCAATTGGATGTCCTGCAGGGCGTCCGCGACTTCAGCATCCACGGGGATCTGAACCACTGGTATCTTCACTTGAGGCTGGGGAATCACTGCCTCAGCTGATGCCCTGGGGAAAAGGTAAGCCCTCATCTTCTCACTTGGAAGATAGGGCCCAGAAGTGTTCTTCTGAAAGCCCCTTACCCAGGTACGAAGCTTCTCACTTGCTGCGTCCCTTGACTCCGCCGTCTTAGGGGAATCAAAAGCCTCAGTAATCAGGTTTGTGCACACGGTACATACCTGCGGGTCCCAATACTGGAGATTACCTTTGGACACTGCGCATGCTGCGTGCCTCCTACACAAATCATGTCCGCAGAAGTTCTTGCTGCGGACGTTGCAGAAAACGCTTCCACACTTCGGATGGTCCTCCTGTAAAGAGAAGAAAATTCCATGAGTATCAAGTGAACTACGTATCACTGGATATACATAGCTTAGCATAACTAAACTAGAAAGGAAAGACACACACTTGTATTTCCCGCACAGTCAATTGCTGCAACCTTCCAGATAATAAAATCGTATGATTAATCTATTCTAGAGCAACCAATAAATAATTTCTAGAGGAAACAGGTGTAGCTCACACCCAAAAAGTGATTTTAAAATGCTGGATAGTAGACAAGAAAGAACTCACTTTCTTTATCTGTAAGGTTACACCAAAGGGCTGTA